>NC_138941.1:8780120-9032620 GCF_965226115.1 Aulonocara stuartgranti
GCAGTCAAAGAGTCCAGTCTGTCCTCACAGATGTGAACATGTGCTTTCATCAGGTCTGCTGTCAGCTAGCAGGCTCACATCAGAATCACTGTTCCTGAAAAACACAGTCTGTGTGACATCATCAGTCAGCTGATGGTCCCAGATCTGAATGGTTTCTGTCTCTACTGAGGAAGTCAGAGAATATCACTGAGGTGTGGATCAGGTCTGAGTGAGCTGTGGAGGGACAGCTTTAAACAGTCCACAGGTCTCACGTCCTGCTCAGTCTGGTAGCAGATACCTCGTATTGTTCCAGATGTGCTGACATCAGCAGCAGCACAGCTGTGTGATACCATGAATCTCAGTTATTGATCCAACACACAGTAAATACAAAGATCAGGATTTCTGAGAGTAATCATTATGAGTCTGAACACATGATCACTGAATGTTAGTCTCCACAATAATAAGCTAACACAAGCAAACACAGCTTTCAGCTCTTATTTTGAAACTGGCTTATTTAGAGAGCTGTGATGTGAGCGTGCCTGGCTCTGAGGCACTTGGGTCAGCCTCTGTTGTTTAGAAGTGTTACAGACTGTGAATGACACAGACCTGTCAGTTTCCATGTTTGTCTGTAACACAGCTCAGGGCTCCATGCTGAACGCATCCATCCAGTGTTATTGATCCAGGACTGATACCAGCATTGGGATCAATACTACAACACACAATCACATGTGTCCACGTGATGTGTTTGACCAGCTTTATTCATTAATGATCAATCAGCTTATTTACTGCATCTGAGTCCAGCTTCATTTAAATGATCCAACCATGAAAATGACATCAGTCCTACAGAAGCACTTCATGCTAACAGGAAGTCATTGATTAAGGTGGAATAACACAGAGACACAACCACTCACAGCTAACCTGACCCCACTAACTGCATGTGTTTGGACTGTGGGAGGAAGCCGGAGTACCGGAGAGGACGCACACAAACACGGGAGAACATGAAGCTCTGAAACAAAGATGGTGGATTTGACCTCAGGACCAGGCAGGGTTACGGGGGTCATGACCCCCCAATAATAGATCCAGCTACACTGAAACTGTCAATTTCATTTACTTTTCCTGTTTTAAAGCTATCAGGCTGCTTTGTGGCTCACTCAATACTAAACTAAGATACTTTCAGTGTGAATCATTTGCAGGAACACAGGCAGGATTTAAAGTGCAGAACTTTACAGTCTCTGTCTCAAAGTTGGTCTGAACATGCTAACAGCTCTTTGTTTTTTTCAGTTTTCACTGGTTTGATGTAATGAAAGACATTTTAAAGAAGCAGACGATTGTTGTTATTTTAGTTCTATAGTTTCATAAATCGTGGTGTGGATCTAAGTCAACATTCAGAATAAATAAGATAATACAGCACTTTGATGGTTGCCTTTGTATTTTCCCAGCAGTGCTCAGGTTGGTTCTCGGCTACATTTACATACAGATGTTAATGTGTTCAGCAGCTGGACTCATCTGAGGAAGGAACATTGGAAAGGTGCTCCGTGCACAACTGCATCACTAATTTTATGTAAGACCCTGTGTTTTATTGTATTTATATATTTGTAACATTTGACTCAAACACTTTTGGGAAGGATGAAAATGTTTTCAGGAGGAAGTTTTTCCTTCTGTCCGACTGCAGTACACACAACACTGCGTCTCCCCCCATTATCACACTTCCTCAGGCTGGTGATGAGCGCCCCCTGGTGTCAGTGTTGATGACGTCATGCACAGTGAAACATAAACAGTGTCTGTTAATAAAAAATCATGTGTCCATTTTCATGTTTGCATCATGTTTCTGTAAAATCATCAGCTGTTTCTGAACCTTCTTCATTGTTTGACTCATTCCAACAGCTGTGAGCTGTGATGGAGTCAGAGCAGCTTCATCACTGATGTTCAGGTGAAGCTGAACTTAATAAACTGTAGAAATGATCAGGATTCAGGTTGGATGTGTAAAACACTTCTGTGTGAGGTCGCAGTGCTTCATATGTGTGTGTGGGCTGAAGCACACACGTGTGAGTCCTCAGAGGTTTCACACACATCACTGCACACACTTATAATCCTAGTTTAAGCTTGTGGATCATATCGGACACATCAGCAGCTCTTTGGAGACAAAGATTTGAGATTTAAGATGAGTCATAGTCTTTCTATCCATGGTAGCTTCCACTGCTGAGGCTCGGGAAACATGAAGAGGATAATTAAGAGCAAGCATCAGCTCTGTCTCATCTAACTACACAGTATTATGATCATGCACTTATGTCTCAAACTAAGACACAATGAGACAAAATGAGTTCTGTGAGTCTTTAGATTATCAGTAAATTCTGGTGACAGTTTGACGCTCAGTGGAGCCATTTTTGGTTTGTGATGAGTGTTTTGTGAGCTTCTGTTTTGTGAATCGCTCTTTGTAATTTAGAAGATCGTGCAGAAATGTGCGCGCCCTTATCTGAGAGGACACGGAGAGAGTGTCGCAGACTCGAGGTGAGGAGATAAACCTCGGAGCTGGATGGCCTGCACGTTACCCATGTGCATCTTTTCAGTGACATCAAGTGAACCCATAATAAGCATTTCTATGTCTTAGACATCATGTCCATTTCTAATGAGAGATTATTTTTAAATGAGGGAAACCTGGTCTAACAACACGCTTACAACAGAGCTAAAGGTTCACCACAGTGAGACGGTGGGACTCTGATAAGAACTGAAACACTGTGTATGAACAGCTGAGACAAAACTATATATAAACACTCATTTATTCCAGTTTAGTTTACAATGATTTCAAAGTAATGTGGAACGATTCATGTTCATGAGCTGTTACAAACACAACTATTGATTTGTCTATATATGGTCGGACTACAAGGCTCGTGTTGAGGCTCTTGGAATAATGTGTGAATTACAGCAAGAAATGATGGTTTCCCATTTTACCAAAGTGGAATAAAATCACCACAGCAAAGAAATCATGTTATTGTCTGCAGCTAAAATATATGGTGAACATGGTTTTATAATAATGTGCAAACACAACCTCACTCTGCTCTATACGAGGAGCCAACCACAGCTGTCCGGGTCTTCATCCACCACCTCCACCATCTTTGCTCATCATCATTCACTTAATTGCTGATTGGTTTAAATCAAACTCCATTACAGGTTCAACTCCATTATATAACAGCATGTTGACTTTGGATCTGGTGTGCAGTGCCACCTTAAAAGATGAGGAAACTAAGAGATTACAAAAAAAGAAGTGGAGGAGTTAAAGAGCTGCAGCAGATTAACAGTTTCTGACAGTCATGTGTTAGAAAGAGGACGATTAGATGAGCTGAGGGATCCATCTACTGCTCAGTGAAGCCTCATCAGAAACCGTCTCAGTGGAAGGATGGCTCTATTGTTAAGGAAGGACACAGGCAGAAAGACTGGCGTCTGTCACACAGGAACTGGACTGAAAATCAGCTGCACATATTCATCAGTATGTGCAAACATATTATAGGTGTGGAATTCAGGACAGTACCATCAGAAGTTGATCCACTGTGCAAATGTCTGATTGGCAGTGGCTTCATTTTTCACTATGAACAAACTGCTAATGCAGCATCACAGGACGTCAGCCATGGATTGGCCTCCCCAGACCTCAACATAACTGAAACATCTTAACAGAGGATGGAAACAAAGGGAACCAACATCCAAGAAAAGAGCTGCTGCTGAAAACTTCCTCACAGAAAACACAAACAAGCTTGACTAAGAGACTCCAGGCTGTGCTGAATTATAAAGGTGGACTGACCTCCAGGGTCCTTAGTATCATATAAGCTCAGTTTGTGTCTTATATACTTTCTATTTATATAACAAAATATATAGAAAGGAGGGTGGTTTAAGATGTGTGTAGAGTTTTATTCATTATCTTTAGACAAACAAAGAAAGCACCATCCATTCGTCTCCAGTCTGTATGAAAAACAGGGGAAAGGTCAAATTAAACCTTTGAAATTCCTTTCACAATAAATCCATAAATAAACAAAATAAAACATAGAAAAGTGTTTAAACCCACTTTTCCATAAAGCTGTCAATAGGAAATGTTCCAGTAAACATGTCTGTGTTTCTGCTGTTTTCCTTTCATGCGTCCACAGCTGACAGGTAACCCTATTGGAGTCGCCATAGTGACGGGTGGCGTCTCAGCTTCAGCGTGTTGATGGGCACAGCCATGGTTACCACAGCTGGAGTTGGTGTACGGCGAGCTGTGAGAGGACAGAGATGGAGAACGCACATTTAACTCTTTAACAGGAGATACGTTACGACTAACAGACGACTGCTGTCTACATGATGTCTTTGCAGCCCTTATGCTACATGTTACACAACTTTTCTTCATGCCAACAAGACTGAGGTGCCACATAGTCGACACATACAGCTGATTATGATGCATGTTTTACTATTGCTATGTTCACATCATCTGCTTGGCTTTATCACTGAAAGCCTGGAGATCCTCTGACGTGTGCATGGCTGATGTGAAGTATGATTAGTCCTACATGACATCAACAACAGAGGCAATGAAAGCTTTGTTGTTAACAGGTTGTAGGTAAAGTCAAATGTCTACTTCTACACTTGTGTTGGGTAAAGTTCTTCTCACTGCAGCAGATTTATATCTGTGCTTTCACAGGGCGTGATGTGGAGCTCAGCGCTGAGGTGCAGGTCTCCTTGGAGACGGCATCCTGGCTGAAAGTATTATCATGCTTCCAAAACATTTCAGCTTTTATTTTGAAAGAAACAAGACTTGAAAACGAATCCCCTTCTTCCTCTTTGTCTTTGTTCTTCAGAGGAGTGTCACCTGGACAAACTCAGGGCTGTTCTAGAGCCTTTCTTATTATTTGACTCCATAGAAATAAAACTGAATCGAATCGAACAAAAACTCCCAAACAGCTAAAACACTTTGCTTTATTCTCTTTTTTAACAAATACGTTGAAGTCCATCCACAACAACACAGCTGAGATCTCCTTTGTAATCAAGTGTTTACATCCTTTGTACAGATCTGCATACAAAACAATCATTTACGTCCCACAGAAGTCTAGTTACACGTAACTATACAAGAACTGGTGAATGACAGAAACATGAGACACATGATCACAGGTGATAACAAAAAGAGAAAGAATTCATGTGTTAGTGATGTTTTTCAGCCCTGATGGCTCATGTTGGAGAAACAAGCTGAGGTACGTGGAAAGTTCACACACACAAGTGGGCGTGAGCGCACACACAGAGAGAAACACAACTGAAGCATCTGTTTGCTGTTTCTGCTTTCATCATCTCTGCTGCTGTGTCAGGCTGGGGTCTCTCAGTGACGTGGTTGAGGTGAAGTATGACGAGTATCCCTGATTCAGTCCATCGAGACAAAGGGCAAAGAAAGCTGTTGTTAACAAACTCTATGGTGATGTGGCATTTAGCTCTGACTCTACGCTCTGCTGAATCCTTTGAACCTGCTGATCAGTAAAGCTCTACGTGCTGCAGCAGATTGACCTCATCTGTGTTCACAGGTGTGGACCTCAGCGCTGAGGTGCAGGAGACTTTCATTCAGTTCTCCCTGCAAACAGCATCCAGCCTGGAAATACTGTCATCTTTCCCACAAATGGTGCTCTTATCTCAGAGAAGAAGTCTGATGTAAATAACTGCAATCAACAGTGATGTTCTGCACAGATCACTTTTCCATTTTGCTCTCTAGATGAGTCCCAGCTGCCTGACCTTGTGTCCAGGGCCCTGTTTCAGGAAGCCGGTTTAGAAAACTCAGAGTGAAAAACGATACGCAGGGTTGAGTAATCCCGAACTGTCCAACTCGGAATATTCGGTTTCAGAAAGGCTGATAACAATTAGTTCAATCAACGCGGAGTTGCTTTAACCCCAAGTGAAGCGCGCGGACGAGGATACATAAAGCCCTGATAAGCGGAGCACAGATTAAGCGAGTCACCATGGAGACGGAGGGAAAGAAGGCGTGATCAATGTATTTTACAGCGCTTGAGGCCGAAATTCTGATGGCAGCATATGCCGATAACATGCAAATTCCGCGGAAAAAAGTAACACAGCCACAGCTGCGAAAGACAGGGAGCATGCATGGCAAAACATAGCCGACAGAGTCAATGCGTGAGTGTTAATATAAACATTGATCGAGGGATTTCCACCCATTTAACACGTTATTTTATCATATGTTATTTTATTTGTTATTTTATACATTTTATTTTGTGATGTGATGTGAGCGCAGGTGCAACCCAACAGGCCCCAAACGTTCCTGGCAGCAAGTAAAAATGAAATATAAAAATATAGTCCAAACAGGTAAGGTGTAATTGTATTATGAGCCATAGTGCTTGGTCTGTTTGTCCCATGTAAATCAATTGCAGTTAGAGGCTACATTAATTTTCTTTCTGTAAGCACTTATTGAAATTATCTGAGCACATTACAAGTACATATTTGCTTACTCTGTATGCTCAAATGTGGCCCGTTATAGCCAACAGAAAAAAAGCGGAGGCCCGAAAAACAGGTGGGGGTCCTCCACCACCACCACTCACAGAGGCTGAGCAGTTGGCCCTCAGCCCTCAGTGGGCGCCCTGTGGCCGAAGGCATCTCTGCGGGGACATCCTCTGAGTCAATAACCCCGCAAGACACAAGTGCCTACATAAGGGGTAAATTCAAAATAATACATGATGTGCATACATCCTTTCTTCACAGTCACCTTTGCAGTGCTACTCATTCATTTGATAAACTCTTTACCATAATGAATTATTTTGTAGTGAAGTTATTTTCCTACTGATTTTGCCTTCCCTCAGTCTTGGTTGTCTTTGAGAGCATAATGACAATGAAGTGTAAGGTGATTGGTATGTTTGTTAATTGCCATTTGGTCCCTTGTAAGTTATAAGTGACCTGTATAAACCTCATATTCTATCAGTTGATGGTGGTGGTGTACTGCATCTGGTGCAGCCTCCTGTTGAGCCAGACCAACATGCAGTTGTGAGTAATACTCCAGATTATATGAGTTTACAGTAGAACAGCAATGTTGTTTATTTCTTTACTACAGGAAAATAATGAAGAAACATTGACAGCTGTTACAGAGGAGGAAGCAACAGAGACACTTTATGAGGTTTACATCTTTTAATACTTTGTGTACAGGAAACACAGGCGACCAATAAAGCCAGTTGAACAAAAAATCTGTTTATTCTTCTTTCAACATGTTGAGGTGATGGGTCAAAGGAAATGATTGTGACATATGGTGTCTCTGACTGCTCTTCCATCTTGTATGTCCGTGGGAGGGTCAGGATGTTCATGGTTTGGATCACTGCTGATGTTTGGTTCAGAAGGACAGTGTTCTCCTCTAATTGTGGCAATGTTGTGAAGAATCACACATGCCACAATAATGTCACATGCCCTTTCTGGGGTGACCCTGAGTCTTTGCAGGCACTGGAACCGGGCCTTAAGCATTCCGATAGTCATTTCAACTCTGGCTCTTGTCCTGCAATTAGCCAGATTATATCGCTGCTGTGGGCCCGGTTCAGGGTCAGGGTAAGGGGTAAGCAAATAGGGTAAACATGGATACCCCCTATCACCAAGCAAGTAGCCAGTGAACTCTCCTAAGACAGAAGGATACACTTCAGTTCAAATGTCCCTGAAGCAATTGGTCTTTATATATTTTAAAGTATTCTCAACTCACCATGTCCAAATTTTGTGCTCAGTGTACATTCACGGAATATTTGTGAGTCATGGACAGAGCCTGGCCACTTGGCTTCCACATTTGTGATAATGTTGGCAGCATCACATATGATCTTCACAGTGCAGAGAACACAAATTAGCATCCATTACTATGATAAAATAATTTGTTAGTTTGAAATGCTACAGGGAACTATGTACCTGTACATTAATGCTGTGGAAAGACTTCCTGTTCACATAGTCTCCTTCATTTACTGAAGGAGCAATGACTGGAATGTGAGTGCCATCTATACAGCCAATCACGCCTGGGAACCCTGAAAATAAATGTAAAATTTAAGTAGTAGTCCAAGTATCACCACACCATAAATTAAGTTTTGGTCATCCTGATACCTGCAATTTTGTGGCATCCCTCTTTGATGAATCTTGTGGGTCTGTGACCGGGGAACACCACAAACGAGTACAGGAGACGTTTCAGTGCAACTGTAACATTCCTGACTGCCCGACAGACGGTAGCCTTGGAAACGTGCTCAGCGTCACCAATATTATACAGAAAGCTCCCGTTTGCAAAAAAACGAAGTGCAATACAAATAATATGTACAGAACTGAGAGCATGTCCGCGATGTGTCACATGCGTAATATATGGCCTGAGGATGTTATCCAAATAACTTATAGATTGTGCTGAGAAACGGTAACGTTCGCACAGGAAATCATCAGGTAATGATAAGATGTCCAGACGCGCTCGAATCACTCTCTCCCGGCGGAGAGCTCTGCGGAGAATTTGGGCTTCGATATCTACCGGCTCTTCAAGGAAGGGACACGCCATGTCTGAGACTTCCTACTGTCAGGTTTCCGACAAAGGGGCGGAGACAGTCAGGGTTAGTTGTAGTAAACCTGCTAGGGGGCAGGTTAGCTTCACGGCGTGTGTCGTCATAGTGACTCACTCAGGCTGCAGCTGAACTCGCTTTGTGAAACCGAAAACCCAGAGTTTTCGTTAACTCAGGGTATACTTACTCAGTTTTTCCACTAAACCGGCTTCCTGAAACAGGGCCCAGGTGATCGTCTCACTGAGGAGCTTTTGTTCTGAAAATCTCACGTCCATCACCTGTTTCCTTTTTACTATCTCTGCTCTTTCTTTATTCACAATGCTCATAATATCACACAATTATATTCATCACCTGCATGTTTTTATCCAGCTGCTGTTAGAACCAAACAAATAAAAAGGATGAAAAGCCTGAAATCCTTTGATTTGTTACATTTGAAACAAATATGAGAGCATCCCTAACAGCACAGCTGAGACCTTTGTTTTAATCAAGCCTTTGTATCGACACACTTGTAAAGATTCATATACAAAACATAATAGAATAAATCAATATAAAATACACATAATCACAAAAATGCAGCCATGTTGTGAGTTTGCATCTAAAACATGCATGTTTCCCTTTGTACAGGCAGATTTACAGCAGACAAAGCAACACGCTGATCGACTTTGACCGCTGCAAAAACAAAATACCCACCAAGTCTGAAGTCGATCAGAGGAACTGTTGACAGACTGACAGACAAACAGATGCTTGATTCATTAGTGCGATTAAATGTTCTTCTTTAGCAGCATCACTTCATGTGTTTGTGTTCCAGGAATAAAGGTCTGTTTAAACTGGACGTCTCCTCAGCATCACTCGTGCTGTCATGGTTTCAAAGCTGTGCAGAAAGAATCTGAGGGATGATACAGAGGTGACCAAAGTTACAAACATCCAGCTGTGCTGCAAATGTTTGCAGAGCTCCAAACTCTTTGGCTTTCTGCAGAGCAAGTATGGAAGAAGCACCTGCACTCAGAAAAATAAAGGTGCCAACTGGAACCAAAAGTGGTTCTTTAGACTGATGCCATAGAAGAACCTTTTTTGGTGCCACAAAGAACCTTTCAAACAATGGTTCTTTGAAGAACCATTTCTTTCAGTGGTTCATTGAAGAACCTTTAAAGGTGCCCCAAAGAACCATCAAGAAATGGTTCTTTGGGGCACCTTTAATGGTTTTTCAAAGAACCATTTTTAAAAAGGTCCTTCAAATGGTTCTTTAAAAGAACCATTTTAAAGAACTTTTTTTGAGTGGTTCTTTAAAAAAACATTTTAAATCTTTCAAAATAAAATGCATCATAAATTGAATTTGAGTAGGGTAAAAATAAATACGAGCACAGCATAGACATATATTAATGGTTTATTGTCATTTTGTAGTTACCAAAAGACAAAAAGGCATTTTAACCCTCAGCACAACATCACTACTAATACATGTCACATATTAGTGTTTTAAACAGTAATAATTAAATATATTTGCTATACTATAAATAAATATATATATAAATACTATAGCTACAGATAACACAACAATACATGTATTGTTTAATTAATAAAACATCAGAAAGTGATAAAACACATTAGAAATAGCAATAGCTTCATAACAGACCAATAAATCAACACATTTTCATCAGCAGATGTTTGCATGTTCAGTAACAATATTTCAACAAGTTTATGATTAAAATGATCAATGAACTTTAGCATTACGCTATGTAATGTACGTTTCATGTTGTACTCATGGTCCTTTGTTAGTCCAGTTTAGGATAATGTCTCTGACGTATGTTTCATATCAAATACAGGGAGTGCAGAATTATTAGGCAAATGAGTATTTTGTCCACATCATCCTCTTCATGCATGTTGTCTTACTCCAAGCTGTATAGGCTCGAAAGCCTACTACCAATTAAGCATATTAGGTGATGTGCATCTCTGTAATGAGAAGGGGTGTGGTCTAATGACATCAACACCCTATATCAGGTGTGCATAATTATTAGGCAACGTCCTTTCCTTTGGCAAAATGGGTCAAAAGAAGGACTTGACAGGCTCAGAAAAGTCAAAAATAGTGAGATATCTTGCAGAGGGATGCAGCAGTCTCAAAATTGCAAAGCTTCTGAAGCGTGATCATCGAACAATCAAGCGTTTTATTCAAAATAGTCAACAGGGTCGCAAGAAGCGTGTGGAAAAACCAAGGCGCAAAATAACTGCCCATGAACTGAGAAAAGTCAAGCGTGCAGCTGCCAAGATGCCACTTGCCACCAGTTTGGCCATATTTCAGAGCTGCAACATCACTGGAGTGCCCAAAAGCACAAGGTGTGCAATACTCAGAGACATGGCCAAGGTAAGAAAGGCTGAAAGACGACCACCACTGAACAAGACACACAAGCTGAAACGTCAAGACTGGGCCAAGAAATATCTCAAGACTGGTTTTTCTAAGGTTTTATGGACTGATGAAATGAGAGTGAGTCTTGATGGGCCAGATGGATGGGCCCGTGGCTGGATTGGTAAAGGGCAGAGAGCTCCAGTCCGACTCAGACGCCAGCAAGGTGGAGGTGGAGTACTGGTTTGGGCTGGTATCATCAAAGATGAGCTTGTGGGGCCTTTTCGGGTTGAGGATGGAGTCAAGCTCAACTCCCAGTCCTACTGCCGGTTTCTGGAAGACACCTTCTTCAAGCAGTGGTACAGGAAGAAGTCTGCATCCTTCAAGAAAAACATGATTTCCATGCAGGACAATGCTCCATCACACGCGTCCAAGTACTCCACAGCGTGGCTGGCAAGAAAGGGTATAAAAGAAGAAAAACTAATGACATGGCCTCCTTGTTCACCTGATCTGAACCCCATTGAGAACCTGTGGTCCATCATCAAATGTGAGATTTACAAGGAGGGAAAACAGTACACCTCTCTGAACAGTGTCTGGGAGGCTGTGGTTGCTGCTGCACGCAATGTTGATGGTGAACAGATCAAAACACTGACAGAATCCATGGATGGCAGGCTTTTGAGTGTCCTTGCAAAGAAAGGTGGCTATATTGGTCGCTGATTTGTTTCGGTTTTGTTTTTGAATGTCAGAAATGTATATTTGTGAATGTGGAGATGTTATATTGGTTTCGCTGGTAAAAATAAATAATTGAAATGGGTATATATTTGTTTTTTGTTAAGTTGCCTAATAATTATGCACAGTAATAGTCACCTGCACACACAGATATCCCCCTAAAATAGCTAAAACTAAAAACAAACTAAAAACTACTTCCAAAAACATTCAGCTTTGATATTAATGAGTTTTTTGGGTTCATTGAGAACATGGTTGTTGTTCAATAATAATATTCCTCAAAAATACAACTTGCCTAATAATTCTGCACTCCCTGTATATGTCATATCAAAACAAGCCCACACCTGCAGTTGTTTCAGTTTTTCACTGGTGTTTCCTGTCAGCTGGTCAACCTCACATCCATATCAGCCAACCAAATGACAAGTTCCTCCCTTTGTGCTTCAAATCCCTCCCACTCTGAGACAAGGAGCTGAAAGAGATCGAGAAAAGAGTCAATTATAAAGAAGAGAGAAAAGTGAAACCCTCCTCAGAAGGTCTGACTCGCATACCTGCAGTTGACCTGTGATGGACTCCAGTTTGGCGTTCACGTCATCCCTCGCCGATGCCAGCAGCCGAGTCTGCAGGGTGCCCTGGAAGAGCTCAGTTAATGTTCGACTCCTCCTGGTCAGGCTCTCCAGCTGGATGAGCCGAGGTCTCCCCTCTCGCCGCTGCCTCTGAACACAGAAACACAAATTGCATCTGAAGCAGGAGGTGCAGATTTTTTTGCTATTCTTTTCTAAATCCAGGCTAGATCACGTGGAGGTATTTGGAAAACTTTTTTGGCCAGTGGACGACTGTTGTCTTGCAGAAAGTCAAATCAAACATATGCGATACACAATCAATTCACAAGAACACATTATAAAAAATAAGTCCAGTTCTTGCCTGATTTCAAGTGAAATCTGCATCAAAACAGGGTGACAGAAGTAAAACGAGAGCACAAAGCCTCACTTTTTACAAGCCTGCTATTACAGTTCTCCTCTATGCAGACGACTTTCCTGTTTTCAAGGCACAACTTGGATCTGCTGTACGAATCTTATGGATACACACTAAATGAAACAATAGTGTGCATGACTCCAGATTCTGATCCCTCATCCTAATATGGTCCCAACATAGCAACAGCAAGAAAGCAAATGTTGAGGCTTCAAAATACAAAGTCCATAAACCAATGGCTGACATGGGTTTTATCATAAGGGTGATAAATATACAAATTTCAGTCTGTCTTACGGTGTGTTCACACCGAACGCGATGGACGCGAATAAAACGCCCCAAACGCCCCTAATTTGACGCGTGTACATTCGCGTCTCAACGCGTGTCCAAGAAAAATCCATCGCGCGTCAAAATATCATATTTTGACGCGCGTGAACCGGAAATGTGGGAGGAATGTGGGAGGGAGTTGTGCCAGACCGGTATCTTTGCAAGATGGCAGCTGTCGAGCTACCACTTGAAGAGAGAGTCTCCCTTCTCTATGTACTGTGGAGAGCAGAGCAGCAGCGTAAAAGACGTCCTCGCCGTACCTGGGTCCATCAGGTCCTCCAGAGGCATGAGCAGTTTGGTGAGTTTCACCACTTGCTCCAGGAGCTGCGCCTGGATGACGGCCGATTCCAGCGCTATCACCGTCGGCCAGTTTGAGGACCTGCTTTCCCTCGTCGGTCCCAGCATTGCCCGCCTAGACACCAACTACAGACGCTCAATCCCACCTGCAGAGCGCCTGTCCGTCTGCCTGAGGTTAGTAAAACTAGTTAATACGGTAGTCCTTTATTGATACCTGTGCTAATATGCTAATCCATCCAGTTATACACTGCTAACATGGATGTGCTATGCTAACAGTGAATGCTGTCGGTGTTTACTGATAGCAAACTGTGGTACAGAGACAACTGTTTATAATATTTCTAGTGATACTCAGAAGCTCTCATCAAGTCCCGATTTAATTCGATTTATGCTGTTATCAGTGTTTGAATGATAGCATGGCTGTGGTGTCACATCAATGTATGCGCTCGGTGTTTGCTGATATCAAACTGTAGCATTAGGACCACTGAGTTAACCTTTGTAGTGATACTCACTCCTTTTTATTTAGACCTGGTTTAATTCTGGGATAGTTGAATATTTGTATATAATCCCTGCAGCTGTCAGACTCTATAGCAGGGGTCACAGCCTTTATTAAAACAGAGTTAGATAAAACTGAACAGTTTGGTTCATCTCTAGTTACATGGTTCTATCTTGATAAGCTGTCTTATCACAGATTAATTTTTCAAAAATATTAATGATTTAAGCAAGGAAAGGGCTACATGTCAACACACAACTCTTTATTTCTATTAATGTCTCACTTCATTCCTACCTGATTGACATGTTTAGGAATTATGAGTGATTGGCTCACTGTAGTTGTGAAAGTTGCTACCAATCAAATTATGATATGTTAAAGTTAAAACAAAACACAACTGTTTTAGATATTATCTAATATACATTTTGTTATTATCCTTATAATTACAAAATGTTTTATGTAAGATTTAAGTTTTGTGATTTATATCTGACATCACAAAAGTATTTTGGAATTTGAATAATGTATTTTGTTACTGCAGTACACATAATACTGATTTTGAACAATTTTGTCCAGGTTCCTTGTCACCGGGGACTCCTTCAGGACCATCGCGTTCAGTTTCAGAGTCGGTGTGTCCACGGTGAGCCAGATCACCCCCCAGGCAGCGACGTCCATCTGGGACTGTCTAGTGGACGACTTCATGGCTGTGCCTTCACCTGGAGACTGGCGCTCCATCACAGAGGGACTCCAGGAGCGCTGGAACTTTCCTCTGTGCTGTGCAGCTCTGGATGGGAAGCACGTCCAGACAAAGGCACCCCATATATCATATAGGAGACACACACATTGATATACACTAAATATTCATTTCTTTTTTGTGGTGCCCAAATTGATGCACCTGCTTGATTTTGTTTAAACAATTATTGCACACTTTCTGTAAATCCAGTAAACTTCTTTTCACTTCTCAAATATCACTGTGTGTGTCTCCTGTATGATATTTAACTGACATTTTTTATTGTAACAACCAACAATTTATACAGGAAAATGATGTCTATTAACAAGGTTGCCCAAACTTTTGCATTCCACTGTATCAGTATATTTTGTCATTAGTATAATATGAAATAAATTCTACATGTGTCAAGTTGTGTGCCAACATTTGCTGTGTAGTAGAACTGAGACATTAGTCATTATAAACATTTATTTAAAATAATATTAAAAGTCTCAAACAGAAAAACATTAAACATAAATATATAAAATATAAGAATTTACAGAGAGACAGGAATAAAAAGGACCAGCTGCTCTCCAGAGCAGGAACAAGGCTGAGGAGGAAATGCTCCATTGGAGACTGGTGTGGCCTCTTCAGGGACTCCAGGATGGCCAGCTCCACCGCCGATGGACCGTCCTGGGACCCGTCCCTCAGCTGCCTTGGAGCCGTCCTCCCCTGTGGGCCTGTAAAACAGCACAAAACACAAAGAAATGAGAAGGCTGCTACTAGATTTTAATTTCAACATTGAAAAAAACAAAAACAGGATATAATCAGATTGGTTTTAGATATTTAGTAAACGTGATCACAAGGCAATCCCACCGACTAAAAAGGTATCAGTGCTTGCTGTACATACCTGTGGGTGCAGCAGCAGGAGCTCAGGGACTGGGGATGCTCTGCTGCAGAATCAGTTGGTTCTATCAATACAGTATTAAATGTTAACAGGTTGGATATAATAATCGTAGAGTAGACAGTGGTCCCTCATTTATTGCAGGGGTTCTCAGAATAACTAGCCCCTGGTCACAGTTCTCACAATTGATTCTCAAAGTGCAAACCTTTGTAGATTGCAAAACGTAAAAGTATTATTATGCCGCGGTTTGTCTTCATCTGCCCGCCACTTTCGTGCGCCTTTTTCCCTCACGGTGCAGGTGTGTATTTCCGAATGAGGCTCATAGTTATGGGTGTTTTTGTGCTGTTTTTTCTATTGGACGCGATGGTTATCAAAACCAAACGTGATAAATTTGGCAAGCGCAGGAGATTTGTCAATCAGGCTGCAGAATGCAATGCTGTACTGTGCAATAAAAAATCAGCGAAAAAGCAAAGCAGTGACGGATGAACAGCGGGACCACTGTGTGCTGTTTATTAATAAACAATAAAATATATTCCTAAATGACAACATGCATAAAAGCAGAACGGTATTTGTACGTCAGTGGGAAAATAGCGGTGGCTTGCTAGCTTTTGTGCGGCTTCCCTGGGTCAGTGAAAACTTTCAAAAGAGAAATGAATGAACTTACCAGGTTGCCCGATCTCTTCACACATCTTCCTCCAAGCTCGGTCCTTTTTATTCCTGTCTCGGTACTGAAAGCAGCTGGTGTTGTACAGCTCCGAGTTGTTTGCTACCGCATTGATTAGCCTTCCCCTCCATTGAAGTATGAAAGGCTTTGGCTGGATCTGCCCCTTTGACCTAGGTAACAGCCACGTCACCAGGCTCCTGATTGGTTGTCGCGGCGCGATTTGACGCTGGAGTTCAGATTTTTCCAACTCGAGCGGTAGACGCGAAACGCGCGTATGCACAAAATGCAACACAAAAACTCACGCGCGTGGTTTTATTCGCGAGTCAAACGCGCCAGACGCGCTACACTGACGCGCGTTTCGGCGTTTTCGCGACGCAAATCTGCTTCCGAATTTTCGCGGGACCCGCAATCGCGCGTCATCGCGCCTTTCCATTGACTTTACATGTAAACCTGACGCTCTATTCGCGTCCATCGCGTTCGGTGTGAACACACCGTTAGAGATTTGATGTTCATTTACCTGCAGATGCACTATACGTACCTGCTCCATGGTTTTTCACAACATTTTGCACATCACTATTTAATACAGGAAGTAGGTGAACTAAAACAAGTCATCGTTCTTTGTGAGAGGACCATATTAATGAAACCAACCTCAATGACATCATAGGGATCCCTAAAGATGCTCCTGCTGCTTTTCTTCCTCCTCATCCTAAGCTTCCTTCTCCTTGTCCTCAACTTCCATCCAATTGTAATTCAACCTAATTGTGTTTCTCCCCCTCCTCTTCCTCATTTTGTTGGAGCTGTGAACACAATTAATGTGAATCTGGATTAATTTGTGCAAACAAGAAAAATCTACAGCTTTTTGGTCAGAGGTGCTCTTGTGATTTAAGCCGGGTAGAGTAGATTTATGTGTTGATGCTACCTGCTTCAGCTCTGGCTGCTGAGTGATATTTACACCCTGGCTGGATTACAAACTTTAACCATGTGCTGAACTTTGGCCCGGCGTTGATACCTCTTGTTAGTATAACGACCTCTTCTTAGCTTGTATGTATGATGTATGATGGTGGATAAATGAAATATACAAAAAAATTAACTATATTACAAAAGAACATCTATCTTGGAAACATCAAATGACCGGAGCATAACTTGTCAACTAGTCCGAAACTAAGTTATGCAGGAACAGTCAAAGACACACCTTCTCATGTCACATTTCTATTCATTTCTATATAATTCGATTAGACAATAAAGAGTCATCTAATCTAATTATTCATTCAAAACACTTATGCATAGCTGCATTTTATACAGCTCATACAGAATTCAAAGTACAGGTTCATGTGAGTATTTAATGTACGGCTCAGATCTACAGAATTTCAAGAGTTTCTAGAGCAGACACAGAGCTCACGTCACAACAGGCTTCAGGCGCCATTTTAGTGACTTTAACAATATATTACATTTTAATTTCGGTCTAGCTGACATTAGGTTATGTACGCAGCACGCAATTGAACCACATATTTTAGAAGCCAAAGGTTCAAATTAGCTGGGAGCAGCTTCACTTAATTATAACAGTGGTTTTGTTAGGAAAACAGTTGGATACTAAATTGCGCTGACCTCAACGGCTAACGTATCTAGCTAATCGCTACTGTTAGCACAACATCAACAGCAAGCTACAATGACGAGTAACAAAAACAAAACAGTAATAAGGTTTTAATGAAAATGTTTTACCTTTTCTAACAGTCCCAGAATCCACAGCTTCAAAGTCCAGCAGGTACTGAAGACTGTTATCCGTTTCGCTGTCACCGTCCGTGAGTTTTTTTTCCCGAAGGTCAAGGCCCGCCGCTCGCACACTCTGTCTGCGCATGCGCATCCCAACGACTGACCCCCTCCGTCCGCTCCCGGGAGGTTACAGTATGACCTGTTCTGACGTCACTCTCTCTCTACCTGTCATTTATTTGGCTCGAAACACATATTAACAAATTGATCAGTGATGAACAACTACTCAGATCATTTACCTAAGCAGTGTGCTTTGTCAAAACGAAGTCTGTGTCCATTACACTGACATTCTGTTCTGCAATTGTTATTTACTTGTATTTTATAATTTGACTTTACATACTGCTGGGTGGTTTGTAAAGTTTACAATAACTAGTATTATCATTATGCTATATTTTCAAAAATATATAATAATCTCAAAAGTAATGCCTTGGAGTAGAAAATAGTAATGCTTTATTAAAATTTAAAACTAAAGTACAGTATTTGAATGTGTGTATTGTGTCTATTGTTTGCAAATATTTCTAACTTTTATTTGAATATTCAGTTTCCTACCATCTTCTCTTAAAGGGTAATTGCCAGGTATCCCGCCCTTCCCCTTCGCACACACATGCACACAAAGAAAACACACAGTATAATTCACAGCCTCATTATAGTGAATAAATATTTATGCTATTTACACCATCAAACTTAGATTGCTAAGGATAAAGAACCTTTTGTTCTTTAAAGAACCATTTGTAATAGCTGAAGAACCATCCACAAAATAAAAAGGTTCTTTGACGTATGATGGTTCTTTAAAGAACCATGAAGACATCTGAAGAACCATTTAAGAACCATAATTTTTCTGAGTGTGAGCTAACTTCAGTTTAGACGATATGAGGAAAAATGCTGCTTCCCAAAGTTTCCTACAAGTATCCAGTTTATATTTAGAGAAGCGAAGGCTCTTTATCCTGACAACTACTCCCTGGTGGATCCCTGTCCTGTGACAGCAGCAAAGACTGTGTATCAGTATCATCAAAGCCACTTCAATAACCAGTGTTTAAAGCTCTCTAGCAGATGGACTTCAGTGGCAGCAGCCTCTGTCTGCTGTGTACAGAAGGTTCTCTGATGAAGCACACAGCAGATGCTGCACTACAACAGCAGCAGCAGCTCAGCTTCAGTTTGCTTTGACGCCCTTTTTGACCTGTGAAACAGCAGAAAATGAAACATTTCAACACCCGTTTGTTAGCGTGAGCTATTCTGCTGTTTTTCATCATTTCACAGGTGAAATAAAATCACATTTACTTCCTGTAGGAGTGATCGTGTCCAGCCTGACTGAGACCATGTGCTCCATCCTGCACAGGTAATAAACCTCTGACATGAAGGGCTGTCAAGTAGTTTTTAGACAAATGGGGGTAAAAGAGACGTTAAAAGCTTAAAGAGAAACTACATTTTCTAAGAACTGTCTGACGTTCACCTCCACACAGTGGATACGATTCTGCCGCTGCAGGAATAATCTTTGTGGTTATGAAACTGTCCATGTGTTTGCAGAAAATGTCACATGTTCAAAGCCATCCCAGCACCTGGGGTTTGTATAAGTGCAGCTGCTGGTGGGGAGATAGTCTCACTCTTCTATATAAAGAGTCAGCAGGCAGCAGATCTTCATCTGTGATCTCCTCCATCATCACGTCTTCACTCTTCAGCAGCTATGGCTTCACTTCGTGCCCTTCTGGGAGTGGTGCTGTGCTCCTCATGGTTTCTGCTTCTGCCTCAGGCCGACTTTGATTTACAGAGTCATCCATAATATTTTTTATTTTTTATTTTACCGCCCATCTATTTTCATACAAATGTCTCCGTCTTATGGAAAAGGGGTGGAGCTTATCCAACGAGGACAGGCAGGGCCCCCCCAGACAGTTTAGCAGTCTATACAGGAGGCTGACCTTTGCAACATGTACTTCTATAATGACTTCACCATTTAGGTTATTTGGTTATGTTTCACCCTGGATTTTGTGTGATAATATTTATTTTGTCCACTGATTTAAAAACAACAAACTATATGAATATAAAACAGAGTGAACAACAAAACATCAGCTTTGGAAACTTTGATGTAAAATTCTGCAATTGTTTTCTCAGATATAGCATAAATCAAACTAACATACATCAGTGTGTTATTAATGTGCACACACACACACACACACACACACACACACACACACACACACACACACACACACACACGTGTTACAATAAACAGCTCTTATGCTTCTGTATGATTCTCAGTGCTTTCCATTTGCGTGTCCACAGGTTGCTGTAAGTGCTGCTTGACTGCAGTTTGCTCTCATTTCAAGTGGTTTGCTGTCACAAAGCCAACAGGAAGTCCGGCCATGGTTGAGCCAACTGAAGATGGGTTGAAGGTGGCGTCCTCGTTTCCTCTGTGAGTGCGAGAGGACAGACAAAGCAAACACCGTTTGGACAGCATTAAAATATTTACACTGATGATTAATGTTGTGTCTTTGCACCTGTAGCGATACATGTTGGAAAATGGAGACTTTAGCCACCAAGACTGACGTGCCTGGAAACTTCCCTGTGAGTACGCCCACAAAGACAGGAAACAGTTTAGCCACCGCGGTTAATCCTCCATCATCATCATCCAGTATTTTTCACATCTTTTCTTCTGCTGTTTCCCTTGTTGTCAGTCACGGGGTTTGTGACTGAAATGCGTGTGGTCGACGGGAAGCCTGACGAGTACGGCCTGAATCATTCCATCAACACCGGACGGAGTGAAACCTTTGTTGAAAACAGATTATATGGTAACGTTGCATTTAGCTTCAGTAAACTGTGAAGTTACAGCAGCAGATTTACATCACGTGGCTTCACAGGAAGTAGTCTGGACCTCAGCGCTGAGGTTCAAGCAGCTCTGCTTGCAGACGGCATCCTTCCTGAAAATGTTCTTCATCTTCCTAAAACCAGAACTTTTACATTGGTGCTGAAGTTCTATATAAAAACAGCCTGAAATACAAAGTGATGTTGTGCACTGATTACCTCACACTTTCCATGTTTCCTTCTACAGAGGAGTGTCCGCCTGAGTGTTTTGTCTGATCTGTTGTTGATCGTCTCATTGACACTGCATGCAGATCTGACACCAGGGCTGGACTGGGACAAAAAATGGTCCCGGGCATTTTGACTGGAGACCGGCCCCCCAGGTATTAAAGGAAAAACCATAAAGCCTTTGAATGAAAACAAACGCTGTTGTCACAGTGATGGACGCTGTCTTGTTGGTATACATGCATCAGTCTAATAAACTTAAACCTGCACCATCCTCCCTGTCCTGCTATTCTAAACAGGAAGTAGACTGTTGGTCGAGTTAACCTCCTGAACATCTACAACACACGGTGGAAACCTGACATTAAGACAGAGACTAGAGGTGAGACATGATCATTGCTGATTACTGATGACAGATTTAGATATGTTTTCATAAACCTTTCATTTGCCACATCAATAAACAGCACGGCAGGGCAAAATATGTTTTCTAACATGGCAACCTTTAAAAAGTGAAAGGAGACAGAAAGACAGCTGAGAAAGAATCAAACGGACTTTTTGATGCATTTTACACACAGTACTGGTGCAGAATCTAGAAAATGTGGGAAACACTGGCATCATATGCAGTACTTACTTCTGAAGAAATTATGATGGGACCCTAAAAAATGACTATGTACAATAATGGATTTCTATACATTTTACATCAGATGGAAACGTTTGTTGTAAGATTCAGATAATTATTTATTAAAAGCTCGACATTTTAAATGAGAATAAGAAAGAAAAGTATGTCTTTGTGCCCTCCTCTCCCTGTTAATGCCCTACCTGCCCCCCTGGCAACACTTTGCTAGACCCGCCCCTGCACAGTTACCAGCTGTCAGCTACACAAAAAGGATCCTGGTGTTATTTGTCTCTCAGAAACAGTTCATAACTTCAACTCATTTTTGTTTTGTCATGTTTTGTTCTTTACATTGTCTTTCTTCTATATAATTGTTAAACATTTAATAAATATGTCTACAAAAAGATTTTAAAAATCAGACATTTCACACAGACACCCAAATGATTTCTGACTGATGAAGGGGGCTGAAGGTGCCCTGCTCTTGCCCAGCTTCTGCTGCTCTCTCCCTGCTCACTGTCAGCAGCTGGCAGCCTCGGTCCTGCCTGAGACTCTTCATCTATCAGTGCCAAAGAATATGGGAAATAGCAACGCACAACATGCACATTACAAAACAAGCACATGAATCAGCATTACATTCATTAGTGAAGTGCTGACGTTCGTTCCTAAACTTTGGGCCTTAATTAACATCACTGTGAACTAATGATTGCTTTGCTTCTTAACCAGTGAAGCAGCGAGGGGCTTTCTGAGGTTCCTGCTCGTAAATGCCCAAAATGAGTCGAGTATTTCTCTGCAACTACAAACTCTGCTTTCATCAGAGGTGTAAATATTACAGCACTGTGTCAGAGTCACTGAGGCTGGAACACAGAAAAAGGAAGTAGATGTATTTATTTTTAGGCTTTATTGCCTGGAACCACTTTAAAAATACGCTTTGGGTCACAGTTAACTGCAGAAAACCAGGAATCCACATATGAACATTATCTGTGCAGAGATTTATGCTTCTGAAGGTAAACAGTGAAAACTTGCAGCACTAAATGCACAGATAGCCAGGCGTTTCACATTTTGGGACCATCTGCCAGTTTTCATTTCTTAGGTATTGAAGAGCAGAAATGATTGAATTTTATTTACATGCTTAAAAATGTTTGCTTTTGAATATTATTTGAAGAATTACCCACACACTCAGGCACTGTGGGCCTGTTTCCCTTTGCACAACCGAGTGTTGGAAACGGGCCTTTTCTCTTTAAACTCTGAGGGGCTGTAACTTTGGCTTCTATTGGCAGATTTGCATGATTGACCCTCTTTTTAAAATAGTTTTAGCCAAGAGAATCAAGCTAACATCACTGTTTTTACGTCAGCTCACGTCACACGAGCTGTTTCAAGAAAAGTCCTCCTGTCACACAGCAATGCCTACATGAATCACACCACTCTGCTTAAATAATAATAATAATGTTTAGTGAAGCAGGTGAAGCAAAGGGCTGCTTTTAATAGGCTGGGAGACCCAGGTGTGCTGCTTTAGCTGCTGAGCCTCTCATGCTAGCCTCCATCTATAAGCTGGGATCACAGGAGCACTGCAGTCCTGACTAGATCAAGGATTGTTATTCATGCAGGTGACAAAAGTTTACATTCACAGAGTCATAGGATTGAGCCTGGTTTGAAAAGCAGCTGTTTAATGCAGCTGCTTAGAGTTCACACACAGTAGAAGAATCAGACTTGAGTCACATTTCAAACACTGGAAAAATACTCAGCAAGTAACAATGAAAACAGCACAGACTCAGTATATCCTGTTCAGTCCTGTGTTTGATATGAATGTGCTGTTCAGAGAGGATCTCATGTCCTCTTTTACAAAGCCTTTGTTTCATGATGTTTGTGTATAAATGAATGTAGGTGTGTTTCTAAGTGTGAAGGAGCCCTGGGAGAAAAGACTGAAGCTTGTGCCGAAGAACAAACAGGAAAGAAAGATCAGCATTAATGAAGACGAGCACAGAAGGAGCCCAAGCACGTGTTGCTTTTTCAGATTTCTCTAAAAGTGTGTGTTCATTTGTTCCATCCTTCACAACAAACAACAGCTGACAGACACACATGCACTCTGTGTCACTTCACAGGGGCTGATGAAAGTGGACACAGTAAAGGGAGAGCTGGACCTGCTCTACACATCCTGCACTCTGTTAACAGACTTTATTCTGCAGCATCAACAGATAAAAATATATGAAGATATAGAAACGTTTAACATTGTGACTGTTCACATTAGTGAAGCTGTTACTTTGCTGCCAGGTGGGAAAAGAAGCCTAAAGCTGAGTCTGATTAAACATCTGCTGCACCAGAGAGTTTCATGGCCCTGCTTTATCCTGTGCTTGCTGACCACCTCGTCCTGAAACCTCTTCATCATCCTCACAGTTGTGTGAAGAAAGAGGGAAGCAGGTGGAAACCATCTGTGCTGCTTTGTTCACTTGTGTGTGTGCGTCTATGGTCATATCTAATGTGTACCTACAGACAAACACAAACACCTGGCATTGCACAAGAGTCTCTATGGAGCAACCTGCAGATGTCAGAGATGTGATTAGAGGGTAAAGTGGACTAGTGAGAGCATCTATGTTGTTGTTGTCTGCTGGGGGACAGCATCAGCTCCAGAGATGCATCAGGATCAGCAAACTAATCTGCAAGGCTGCAAGTGTCACTGAAGGAGTTTGAGTCAGTGAGGGACTCAAACTCACACAGCTGGTCAAGAAGGCTCAGCAGCTGCTGTATTTCCTGAGGAGGCTGAGGAAATTTGGTATGTTGGCCAAGATCCTCAGCAGGTTCTACAGCTGCACTGTGGAGAGCAGCCTGACCAGCTGCATCACTGCATGGTACGGCAGCACTACTGCAAACCGCAAACGCCTGCAGAGAGTGATAACAACTGTGGAGAAGATCATCAGGACCCCGCTGCCCTCTCTGCAGAGCAGCTACCATCACAGAGTCCAGAGGAGAGACACACCTCTGCCCTCGAGACGAAGGTTCAGAAGTGTGAAATGTAGAACATCCAGACTCAACAACTCCATCTTCCCCACTGCTATCAGACTCCTGAACAGCTGACCGACCTCAAACTGCAGTTTGCACATCAGGTCACTTTGCACACTAAGTTCATTTTGCACATTAAACTCCATGTACATCCATGTACATCGACATCTGCAGACCACACGTGTCTTCAGTTACTTATTTGTACTTATTTGCAGTTATTTATCTTTTTATTTTATTTTTTTAAGTTATTTTTTATCCTTATTTTATCTTTTTATTTATTCTTATCTTGTTCTTTTAACCATTATCTAACTTGGCATTGTGCACGGTGTGTTTAGATTCAGTTTAAATTCAGGGACACGGAGCCCCTGTTGATCCTCTACCTAATCACACGAGCCACGGTGTGAGAACGGGTGTGGGTCTCAATCAGCCAAGGTTTTGGGTGAAGCCATTGTGCCCCACCCTATCATGTGATTTCCTGTGATCAAATGTCCCAGGATGTGGGCGTTAAGATGTCCATGTCCCTCTTCAAGCAACTTAAAGAAGTCCAGACGCTTTTCTTTCCAAGCTCCTTCAACAACATCATTCATAGAACAGCTTCCAGCTTCTTTTGCTCGGCTACAGTTTGGATGGATTTGCAGATGCAACAAGACTAAAATGGTTAGGGTCAGGAGGTCAAAGGTCAGGGCTCCTGTGGGTCTGAGGGTGGCCTCACGCTGGAGAAGGATGAAGGAGTCTGACCTGAGCCAGTGTTTGACATGAACACATCAGCACTGCTGTCAGTGAGCCTAACGACAGCCGTTAGCATCATTTCAGTGTTTCAGTCATAAAAACACTTCCTGTCTCTGTGGTGGTTACAGTGACGTCATGCAGTTTGTGCTTTGACCTCCAGAGGGCGACAAATCAGCACAGACAGAGAGCTCCATTCAAACTTTGCTGCCATCAGGAATAATTCTTCAAATATAATCATCAGTGTTTGAGCAGTTATGATATCAGGGACAATCTAGACATGTGTGACAATACTGAACATGTCACATGACACACCTCAAACATCATGTGATCCACTCTCAGTCTGCACTTTCATTCATGACTTCAACAGGTTGAAATGAGCTTTGAAGAAACATTCAGTGAAATAAATCTTTCATGGATTCATGTGAGCAGCAGATGAACTTTGTACCAACAACATCTTCAATAACAGAGTCTGAATGAAGCTCAGGTGTTGATGCTGCTCACTGATTGGACGCTTGCTTTCAGCTCTGCTCTCAGTCTTTACTGCACAGGTGAAGGTAGAAAGTGTGACTGGATCTATAGACTGGAAACAGAGAAACATGCTGAACATTTGAAGCTTTGCAGCAGAAATGTTCATGTTACAAATACAGCAGAGCTGATCTGGGATCAGTGTGTTCACACCTGCAGCTACAACAAGGTTTCATGTCTCCACACGTCAGCATGTGAACTTTACTCTGACTCAGTCTGAGCAGTCAGACGGCATATTTTTAAAGTTAACACATCAGCACACACAGAGCTGAGCCCCTCCCACCTGTGCTGAGTTTCAGGTGGAGCCCCGCCTCCTTCCAGGAAGCAGCTCACCTGTGTGTCCGTGTTTAGTGTCCAGGTGTGGAGTGGAGCTTGTTGTTGGTGTGTGAAGAAACTGTAAGTTTGCTTTGTTTCCTCCTTTAACAGTTTGTCTTTAGGAACTTT
Source organism: Aulonocara stuartgranti (assembly GCF_965226115.1). Taxonomy (NCBI): domain Eukaryota; kingdom Metazoa; phylum Chordata; class Actinopteri; order Cichliformes; family Cichlidae; genus Aulonocara; species Aulonocara stuartgranti. The sequence goes on from NC_138941.1 coordinate 8,806,103, forward strand.
ACTGTTTGTTCAGCTCGTGTTTGATTTCTTCACACAACAAACTGTGTGTGTTTGTATTTCCGGTCTCTCCATTAAAGTCAGTGTGTAATGTTTCCTGGCTAACGTCAGCTGTGTGCAGCTTAGTTCAGCACAAATCTGCCGCTCCATAGTTCACGGTAACGGACTCACAGCTGGACCAACGAGGCCGAGTGTGTCCGCCACTCTGAGCTACGTTCGTGTTTGTGTACTTGTAGTTTGTACTTTGAGTTCACTCAGAGCCCACAGAGGACGCAGCGTACGTGATGACGTCACAGCCCTTTACCTCCTTTACTGTCACTGTGATTAATATTTACACACAAGACACCTGCAGAGCTCTGACGCTGAGCTAGCACACAGCATGCTAACGCTAAGCTAACCTAGAACCCAGAGTGAGGTTAAAGCTGAGTAAACACTGACCCCAGACCAGCACTGTGATTTGATTTTAATTTTATTGATTAGCATTCAAATATCTCAGTGAAAACAGAACAAAAATCGACCATAAAGCAAGTAAGCATGAGACAAGGCTAATCAAAAGGTATTGGCTGAAGCATTTGCTTATTACGCCAACCCTTTTCACAAAATATCTTTTTGCATGCAGCTCCTGTACACAGGGCCTGAAGCAAATAAGAAAACAAAGCAAAAACCAAACAAACAAACAAGAAAAAAAAACTTTCCACCTTAGATAAGTAACTACATCAAAGCAAAAGAATCAAGAGGTTGTTTTTTTTTTTTTTTTGCTCTTTTCATTCTTGATTTATATATTTTTCTAATACTCTATTTTTAAACATGTTTTTAAACAAGGAAAATGAACTACACCTTTTTAAATCCCTGTCAGAACTATTCCACAGGTTACCTCCTCTAACAGAAACACATCTCTGCTTTATATTTGTCCTTATCTTGTTTTTTTTAAAGAAATCTCTTCCCCTTAAGTCATATTGACTCTCTCTGACTTTGAACAGCTTCTGAGTACTGCGGCAAAGCAAGTTATTTTGTGCTTTATACATTATCTGTGCCATTTTATATTCAACTAAATCATAAAATTTCAGGGTATTCAGATTAATAAACAAAATGTTAGTTGGTTCTATATAGTTTGATTGGTTTATAATTCTTATAGCTCTTTTTTGTAACTTGAAAATAGGAAGAGTGTTCGTTTTATATGCATTACCCCATATCTCCAGACAGTAAGTCATATATGGAAGCAACAGAGTACAATAAAGTGTGTATAATGATTTTTTGTTCAGGACATGCTTTGTTTTATAGAGAATAGCAATGGTTTTTGACATTTTTGTTTTCACATTGATAAAGTGAGCTGCTGCTGCTGAACTTGAACAGGTAACAAAGTGATGAGCAGTCAGGCTGCAGGTTTCTACCTGTTCATGTTTCTACAGTAGAATCACTTTGAAGTGTCTTTGTGCTGTTTCATCTTTGATTTGTGTTCATAAACACTCAGAGAAACATCACGTGACCTCATCAGGATCTGTGTTGGTGTGTGGGGCTGTACCTCAGCTTTATGTTGTTACATGCTCATTTGTTCATTTTAACATCAAAGTAATGTTATGAGGAGTAATGAAGTAACGTACTCCATTACTTTTAATTAAAGTGTTCTGTGTAATATGTGTAATAATGACTGTTTTGAGTAATGACCAACACTGATCACAACAAAGAGGAAATGCCTCCAACATGCACAAACATTTGAGCCACAACATGCAGTTAATGTGCACAAATGTCTTTGATATGCTGCTCAGTGATGGTGGTGACTGTCAGAGCAGAGCTACTGAGAATCAATAAGTAATATCAATGATGGGATCAGAATCACTAAATTCTTCTCATCCCTGTCAGTATCATACATGTGCTGTATAATGTGATAAATGTAGAGGTGCTGGCTGTTCTCTCACTCTGCTGTTTAGCTGTAAAGGACGCCTCCCTGCCTTTGTCTCATTCATGACCTTTAATAGTCTCTTCTAACATGCAGAGATCTGTATGATCTGTTTCATAGAGTCTAACCAGCCTGTACAGGTAACAACAACAGTCACTGCATCACTGACACACAAACGTCATCTCTGTCAATAACAACATTCATACATGGAATAAAAACACATCAGTGGATCATTGCTGGAGCTGATGTTTGTGCTCCTGGTGCAAAGGCTCTCAGTTTCCTCCTTGAAATAACATCAGTGGTGGGTCAGCGACATGCTTTCTTTCCCTCTCAGGTTTAAATATCTGGGACTCTCCACCGTTTGGTTTTAGAGCTGAAGAAGCTTCTCTGATGAAACGTCTTCCAGAAACTTAAAGACGTCTCTTTTCTCTCCAAGCTCCTTAGATCACATGACCTGGATGACTGAACCTACAGACATGTTGACCTGGTTTCTAGGTCACATGACAGGTCAGAGGTCAGCGACTGTAACTCAGTTACTTCTGTTAATGTGAACTCACTGAGTGTTTGTGGTTTACCTCTCAGACTGACTGAAGATGATGATGGAGGAAGAGGAGGACAGAGCAGAGTCTGCAGGGTCCAGCTGTCCGTCTGTGAGGAGTGACCGGTCCAAAGGTCGACCTCCACACTTCAGTGGTGAACCTGGAGCAACGAGGTCAGAGAGCTGTGATGACTCCTTTACATGTTTGTGTTTCCTGGATAAATATGACCTGAAACATCCTCAGATTGTTACAAAGATTCATTAAAAAGAAAACAATGAAAGAGAAAAGATCCAAATGTTCGACTTGGTCATTTGCTGTTTGAGGACAGTGATGCTCATATCTGTGGGGAAAGTGTGACCTGAGTGGGTTCATGTTTGTCTTTAAAGAACAGAGCTGCTCTGATTCTCTTTGTGTCTGATCTGTTAAACAGTCTGAGAGGTCACACAGAGACCCAGCAGCTAAAGCCTGGATCATACTGGCTGCTGTTACTCCATCAGGACAACACTGAACCACAGTGGTGTGGATGTAGTGGATAAATCCCACCATACTGATGCTCAGAGTTAACCACAGGGAACAAAACCAGATGTTACCTTCAGATTGTGACCTTTGGAGTGGACGATGCAGATTTCAATAGAGAATAAATGTTGTTGTTTTTCAGCTGTGAAGAAAGAATCAAATTTTATGAACTTAAGAATTTATGATGCTGGAAACAACATGGAGACTATAACACAACATTTCCACTGTGTTCATAGAATGAATGTAAAACTGTCAGACATTCATTATATATGCAAAATGTCTACAGAAGCATCAGAGGGTCAGACGTGAAGCACTCAGTGATTTTGATCAAATGACTCATCAGTTATTGATCTGTACTACACTGATCTACCACGTTAGTAAAGATGGTGTTCTGGTGGTGGAGGGAGACTCGGATCATGTTCTGGTTGTGGAGCAGTGATCTGCTGATGGTTCAGTTTGATGAGCTTCTTCAAAATCATCCCTGACATCACCACTGAAAGGACGTCCATGAAAACAGACTGAAAATTACTGATATGTTCACAATCTGAGAGTTTAAAGCTTGACAGACTTGATTCAGATGAAGTTATTTGAGCAGAAACTCCTGGATCTTTATCCTGTGTTGATCTAATCCTTCATGGTTCCTCCACAGAGTGGAGCAGCAGAGCTCAGAGGTTCCCAGTGGTCAGTCTGCCCAGCAGCATCAAACACAGCTGGACTCCATATTTATGGTCTGTACATGTACAACAACTACTTTAATATTAATAATAATGCATTTATTTATAGGTCCCTTTCAGAACACCAAGGACTCTGTGGACTAAATGACCAAAAGAAACAAACTTTGAAATCAGACGGTGCAAATGTGATCACAGGGAAACGTTTTAAACATCGAGGCTTTAAACAGAAACCAAAGTGAAACAGTTTGTAGTCGAGATCAGTGGGAATGAAGCTGAATAACTGTTTCTTCAATAACTTTGAGCAATAAATGACAAATATGATGGAAATTAGCAGCATTAGCACTTACTAATGATGTTAGTCGACACTCGGCTGTATTGAGACGACCACATTAGGTGGTCCTCAACTGTAATGGAAACCAGTGGATCCAGTCCAGTCGTGGTGACCTGTGGTGAGTCGATCTGAGCAGCTACTAATGGAAACAGGGCCATAGATGTGTTTGTGCTTAATAACAGTGAATCACATGAGTTTTACATTACAGTTAAAATCTCATGTTGTTTGTTAAAGTGTGCAGTTCAGGGTGTGTTACTAAAACACTTTCCAAAGACCCAGCCCCCATTAAAAAGCAGCCAATCAGCTTCTAAGAGTTACACACCCACACATATCTATCAGGTTAACTCTGGTCTAACACACTTGGATTTAGCTTGAAGAGTGTTTCTGTACGAGGACTGAAAATGATTTAATAAGCAGCCAATGTCCAAAGAACAACTTTGACACACCTTCATAAACCTGCAGAGCAAAGAAAAACTAGCTGAAAGTCTGGCTGCTCTTATGAAAAGTACAGAGAAATTATGGGTCGCTCAACACTTGTGCACAATATAAGAGTTTAAATAAATCTAAAGAATAACTCGAAGTCCTACAATCATACTGATAAAGTCATCTACAGCTAACTATCCAAGTGGATTTGTTTAAGACAGCTCCATCTGCTGGTGGCCCTCTGCAGGTGCATGAAAGGGGCGTGTTTATAGTGAAAGTAGTAGAGAAAGTAAACCCCACGGGAAGGAGGAGGACTCTCAGCAGCTTCCAGCTCATATTCAGACATTTGACTTCTCACTGAAAGCAGCAAGTTTGAGTGTCTGTACCTTAGTTAGAAGAGATAACATGTCAGTAGTAATTAGAGTTGATTGAGCAATGCTGTCCTTGTAATGTAGTTTATGATTTTTATGGACAAGTCCAGTTTTTCTGTAGAGCCTCTCAAGTTGGTGACAGCAGCAGTGGAAGTTCACGTGTGAACCAGAGCAGCAAATCAGGTCCAAATGTGTTGTTCACAGTGAGTGGGATCATCATTGGCTGCTATGTTAACCTCCTGCAGCAGGATGTCTTTGGTCAGAGAATGGATAGATCACGAAGTCATTGTTGAGTTTAGGGAGACAGTAGACAGTTGGAGGAGGTTCAGCCAGTTGACACACAGTAGATAAAATAACTGAAGGCAGGAGCAGACACCTGTATGACTTTCCACCTCTCACATAGATTATTGTCCCTGGGCAGCGCCACAGGGCTGGTAGATGTAAACAAAGCTGGAGGAGAGGATTGATTCATCTGAGAAAAGTCACAGAGTTGTGTCTTGATGCTCAATCATCCAGGTACGTAAATCCCAAAAAGCTTGATTCTGTTCATCTGGATGTTTTCAGTGGGAGAAACGTTTCATCATCATCAGGTGACTTCTTCAGTCTCAGCTGGCTGCAGGTTTCAATCTCATAAACAGGACATTTGTATGACTGAAACCAGCCCACTGAAGGAACAATGGGCTGGGAGGTCAGTTCATTGATCATTGGTACGCATATTGTCAGGACCATTGATCAATGGTTGTTGATCAATGTTCATGAGTCCAGTTCACAGAGAGCTGGGGAATGGCTGCAATCACAGCATTGTAAGATGGTGAAAAATGTACCCTTAGGCCCCTCCTCCATTCAGAGATGGTCTTTCCTTTTCACATAAATGGCCTCCTTGACTCCGCCCTCAAACCAGCGTTCACATTTACTCAGGACCTTCTTGATGTGAAGTTCTTCTGCTTCGCTGGCTGCTGTGTCTGTGGGGATGGTGTTTGTTCTGTGTTGTAGTGTCCTGATGACGCCCAGTTTGTGCTCCAGTGGATGATGAGAGTCAAACCTTAAATACTGATCTGTATGTGTAAACAGAGTGAACCTTTAAGACCAGTTGTCTGTACGATCAACTCAGTCACCTGAAACATCTCCAAGTTTCTGGCTTTGATCATCAACCTGTTGGTAGTTCAGCTCTGAACACCAGTGAAATGTTTCTCCCACTGAAATCGCTGCATTCATATGAACAGAATCAACGCTTTGGGATCATGGAGTTGTGGACAAAGTCTCAGTTAATCAGATAAAGTCAAACCTATAATTGGTAAAGAGTTCGTGGATGATATGCCCCTTGATGGTAAAGAAGTGGATGTTGTGTGGACTAAAGTTCAGAGTGGTGGGTCATTCATAAAGTATTCTGTTCCAGCTGCTGGAGGACAACATCATCACTTTTGTGAAGAACGAGCTGAAGAAGATCCAGAAGGCTCTGAATCCAAATAAGCCCCAGTGCTTGGGGTTTCAGAGGGAGGATTATGAGCAGAGGAGCAGCAGAGAGGCATTTGTGAAGATCACAGTGGACTTCCTGAGGAGAATGAAGCAGGAGGAGCTGGCTGACCGTCTGCAGAGACGTAAGAGGATTTATCTAAAGGTTTAAGCTGCTGGATAAATGAGACACTTGTGACACCAGTGTGTTCAGTCATTTCTCAGTGGGTCAGAAATTGTCATCAGCATTTTGTAAAATATGATTGTTAAAGTTGTATTTTTATTATTATTATTCAGAACTTCCAGCTGCTGTTTGTCATCGTAACCTTAAGTCTAAGCTGAAGAAGAAGTTCCAGTGTGTGTTTGAGGGCATCGCTAAAGCAGGAAACCCAACCCTCCTGAATCAGATCTACACAGAGCTCTACATCACAGAGGGAGGGACTGCAGAGGTCAATGATGAACATGAGGTCAGACAGATTGAAACAGCATCCAGGAAACCAGACAGACCAGAAACAACCATCAGACAAGAAGACATCTTTAAAGCCTCACCTGGAAGAGATGAACCAATCAGAACAGTGCTGACAAAGGGAGTGGCTGGCATTGGGAAAACAGTCTTAACACAGAAATACAGCCTGGACTGGGCTGAAGACAAAGCCAACCAGGACATCCAGTTCATATTTCCATTCACTTTCAGAGAGCTGAATGTGCTGAAAGAGGAAAAGTTCAGCTTGGTGGGACTTGTTCATCACTTCTTTACTGAAACCAAAGAAGCAGGAATCTGCAGCTTTGAAGACTTCCAGGTTGTGTTCATCTTTGATGGTCTGGATGAGTGTCGACTTCCTCTGGACTTCCACAAAACTACAATCCTAACTGACCCTAGAAAGTCCACCTCAGTGGATGTGCTGCTGATAAACCTCATCAGGGGGAAACTGCTTCCCTCTGCTTGCCTCTGGATAACCACACGACCTGCAGCAGCCAATCAGATCCCTCCTGACTGTGTTGGCATGGTGACAGAGGTCAGAGGGTTCACTGACCCACAGAAGGAGGAGTACTTCAGGAAGAGATTCAGAGATGAGGAGCAGGCCAGCAGGATCATCTCCCACATCAAGACATCACGAAGCCTCCACATCATGTGTCACATCCCAGTCTTCTGCTGGATCACTGCTACAGTTCTGGAGGATGTGCTGGAAACCAGAGAGGGAGGACAGCTGCCCAAGACCCTGACTGAGATGTACATCCACTTCCTGGTGGTTCAGGCCAAAGTGAAGAAGGTCAAGTATGATGGAGGAGCTGAGACAGATCCACACTGGAGTCCAGAGAGCAGGAAGATGATTGAGTCTCTGGGAAAACTGGCTTTTGATCAGCTGCAGAAAGGAAACCTGATCTTCTATGAATCAGACCTGACAGAGTGTGGCATCGATATCAGAGCAGCCTCAGTGTACTCAGGAGTGTTCACACAGATCTTTAAAGAGGAGAGAGGACTGTACCAGGACAAGGTGTTCTGCTTCATCCATCTGAGTGTTCAGGAGTTTCTGGCTGCTCTTCATGTCCATCTGACCTTCATCAACTCTGGACTCAATCTGCTGGAACAACAACAAACAACATCCAAGAAGTCTGAAACAGGAGAATCTGCAAAGAAACACTTCTACCAGAGTGCTGTGGACAAGGCCTTACAGAGTCCAAATGGACACCTGGACTTGTTCCTCCGCTTCCTCCTGGGTCTTTCCCTGCAGACCAATCAGACTCTCCTACGAGCCCTGATGACACAGACAGGAAGTAGCTCACTGACCAATCAGGAAACAGTCCAGTACATCAAGGAGAAGCTCAGTAAGAATCTGTCTGCAGAGAAAAGCATCAATCTGATCCACTGTCTGAATGAACTGAATGATCGTTCTCTAGTGGAGGAGATCCAACAGTCCCTGAGATCAGGAAGTCTCTCCACAGATGAACTGTCTCCTGCTCAGTGGTCAGCTCTGGTCTTCATCTTACTGTCATCAGAAGAAGATCTGGATGAGTTTGACTTCAAGAAATACTCTGCTTCAGAGGAGGCTCTTCTGAGAATGCTGCCAGTGGTCAAAGCCTCCAACAAAGCTCTGTGAGTAAACATGTTGTCATCGCTTCATTGTTAAAATCATGGGAAATAAATCAGAAATGCTGAGTTCAAAGAGCACTGTAACTTTTTTTAAAATAGTAAATTAAATGATCATCAGTCACTCGGTAAATATATGGTAGTTTTAATGTTTCACTCCAGCATTTCTAAAACACACTTTGTTCTGTAACTCTTATCAAAGGACAATCCAGACCCAGCCTATAAGAACATGAGCTCTGATGCTTCAGCCCCTCTGACAGGTTTATTATCCTCAGCTTGTTCATTTGTCTCCAACTCCAGGAGTTTGGTTGTTTTATTCTAAAGCACAAACTTCACCTGCCAGACTTCACCTACATCTTTTTCTGATGTTCATAATTTAAGTTCAAGTTTGTATCTCACTTTCAGTGCACACCCTCCCTTTTTAAATATAAATCTCTGCTGTGCTGTCATGTTTTCATCCTGTATGGAGGGAGAAACTCGGTCTTCATTACTGAAATTGCCTCTAAGGTCGTGTTTCTTGTCAGTAACCATATGTAACTGTAAGGCTTCCATAACCAGTGTTATCACAGAATTACAGTGGGTTCACTCTGGGTCCTCTACAGTTTCTTCCCACTGTCCACAGACATGCAGTTAGGTTACCTGGTGATCTAAACTTCATGCAGGTGTGAGTGAGAGTGGTTGTCTGTCCCTCTGTGGGCTTAGTGGAAGAGACTGGATGGATCTCTGCTTTGTCTTTGATATATGCTGACAGCAAACATTCTCCATGAAGTCTGCATTTCAGCTCATCTCCTTTATACACACCTTTAACAGGAAGAGTTTTATACAGCTAGTGTTTAAAATCCAGTGTTCTTCACAATACACAGGTAATGAGCATGATTATTGAATTACTAAAATTTTCTAAAATAATTGTTTTAGTTAATATTGTATGACAGTGTACACAGAATTATTAGCTCAGTAGGCAGAGTGGTCGCCCCATGATCATAAGGTCAGGGGTCGAATCCACCGAATAGTTACCTTGTGGTACCCCTGAGCAAGGTACCATCAAGGTACCAATCATGTGCACTGGACTGGTAGCACTCATAGTCTCATAGGTTTAAATAAATTTTTAAAAAAAAGGGTTCAACATATAAACAAATTTAATTTGATCACATATATTGTTTGTTTTTTTTGTTGTGGTTTTTTCCCTTTCTCTCTCAGACTGAGCAGCTGTAACGTCTCAGAGAAAGGCTGTGAAAATTTGCTGTCAGTGGTCAGCTCCCAGTCCTGTAGTCTGAGAGAGCTGGACCTGAGTACCAACAGCCTGAAGGCTTCAGCAGTAAAGCTTCTGTCTGCTGCAGTGGAGAGTCCACATGCCAAACTGAATGTTCTGAGGTCAGATCAATTTGTATTATGTTTAGTTCTGTTTGTTTATGTGTTTGATGTTTGTTTTTGTTTATGTCTTTATCCAGTTATCCTTGTTTCATAGCATTTTTATTCATTTCAAAGTTAAACGGAAGTTTTACTAACCTGCTCAGCACAAGACAATAAGCTATTGCACCCTGATTACACTTTAACAACAATCTTTATTCATGTTTTTATCTTCAGACTTAACATCTGTGAACTCTCAGAGGAAAACTGTGAAGCTCTGTCCTCAGTTCTCAGCTCGCAGTCCTCTAGTCTGACAGAGCTGGACCTGAGTATCAGAAAGCTGCAGGATTCAGGAGTGAAGCTTCTGTCTGCTGGACTACAACGTTTAAACTGTAAACTGAATACTCTGAGGTCAGATCAGAAAACATTTAGTTTTTAGAATTATTAATTAAAGTTCATACATATGATGTTGTATCTTAGTATGTTTATGTTTCCTTTAAAAATAGAAAGTCAACATTTAATGTTGTGAAATGTATTAACAAACTCTACATGAGTACTTGTTTTATAGATTGTCTTTTATTTTTCAGACTGAGTGGCTGTAACCTGTCAGAGAGAAGCTGTGAAGCTCTGTCCTCAGTCCTCAGCTCCCAGTCCTCCAGTCTGAGAGAGCTGGACCTGAGTAACTCTGACCTGCAGGATTCAGGAGTGAAGCTTCTGTCCGCTGGACTAAAGAGTTCACAGTGTGCAGTGGAAACTCTCAGGTCAGGATTCAAACTTTTCCACAGATGATCATTTGAAATGTGACTTATATTATTGTATAAACAGGTAACTTTTACAGCTGTCAAGTGAACTTTTATTTACATTTGAGTGGATAATTGGACTCTGAATTACTAAAAGTTGTTATAGTCATGTCTCTGTTTATTTAAAAAAATACTTCATGCACTGCCTAATTTAAAGATTTAGGCTCCTTTGGGCCCATAATATATATATTTGATTTCTTTGTGAATGAAATTAGGAGGATATTGGCGACTGCTGATTGGCTCGCTGTTTGTTTTTTATTCACAGTACTTAATTTTAAAGGCTGATTTCTCAAAATGAGATGTTTATCTTTTCTTCTACAACACGTGGAGCCACCAAATCTTCTTGCTTGATTTATTCATTACAGTTTGATTTAAAGAATATTAGACTCGTAACATAATAAATATATTTATTTCACTTCTTCTTGAGAGAAAGAAAGGGATGACTGGGTGAGCTCCAGTGGTTCATCCCAGCAGAGAGAGCGGCACACTGGGCTGCAAATGATCACAGTAGTAATGGCCATAGTTTGATAAAACAGGCAGTCTTACCCTGTAGATAATACAGGGTTCTGGTGCCAATGTGGGGGAGGGGAGTCGCCCGGTACTAACTACATACTACTAACTACCTCATCCAGATGTCTTCCCTACTAAACCTGATAAGAAGTAACTGCAGTAGCCTTATAGGTCAAATCAGTTTCACCTGTTAAAGTTAGCTCCACTATTAATTAGGGGTGGGGGAAAAAATCGATACTGTGTAGTATCGTGATATTTTGTTTGCTAATAATGTATCGATACAGGGACAGCAGAAATCGATATTTTGTTACAAACAATTTTTTCTCTGAAGTCAACATGCTCTGGAGTCAGAGCATGTTGACTTCAGAGCATGTTGATCCTTTTTCTGAGCAACAATCCTGACATTCCTTCACTGTCCAAATGTGTTTAACTTTTTTTTTGGCAGCAATAAACATGACAGTTTACTTATTTTAATTTAAGACATGTTTAATTTTAATTAAGTTTGAAACTTTTTTATTTAATGTAAAATTATATATTTTTTTAAATTTACTTTCAAATTCTTCAGTTGCTGAAGGGGCTGCATAGTTTTCATAAATTGCATAGTTCAGAATAGCTATAATTGTACCAGATGGTTGCATTCAGTTAAGTTGGACTAGACTGTAATACAAACCGTTCAGTTTGTCAACAATAAAACTGACTGAAATGAGAGAAAGACTGAGTGTGAGACTTTGATATTAGATAAAATGAATATTGATAAAGTTTACCTTTATGTGCAGAATTTAAATATCGCAAAATATTTTAAAAAATCGCAATAATATCGTATCGTGCGTTAAGTATTGTGATAATATCGTATCGCGAGTTGTATGGTGATTCCCACCTCTACTATTAATGGTGTCACTTGTTATTTCTGGGATGAGTTTAGTAGCCTGAACAGCTGCTTAAAGGAAAGTAATTAAATAATAAAAATAACCTAAGTCCGGGGGAACCTGCAAGAGCTGTTTGCACAAAGAATAATGCTCAGACTTTGAGGTTTTATCGTTTTACACAAGGTTTAAAAATGAATGTCCACAATTGAATTGCAGAAATTGTTATTGAGCTAATACTGATGTAGTTGTTATCTTTGGTAAGGAGAGGTTGGAGGAAGGATGAGCACAGTCAGGCCTAAAGATGCTCTTAATAATAATAATGGATTGCATTTATATAGCGCTTTTCGAGACCCTCAAAGACCCTTTACAATCCCACTACAGGGAGTGCAGAATTATTAGGCAAGTTGTATTTTTGAGGAATAATTTTATTATTGAACAACAACCATGTTCTCAATGAACCCAAAAAACTCATTAATATCAAAGCTGAATGTTTTTGGAAGTAGTTTTTAGTTTGTTTTTAGTTTTAGCTATTTTAGGGGGATATCTGTGTGTGCAGGTGACTATTACTGTGCATAATTATTAGGCAACTTAACAAAAAACAAATATATACCCATTTCATTTATTTATTTTTACCAGTGACACCAATATAACATCTCCACATTCACAAATATACATTTCTGACATTCAAAAACAAAACAAAAACAAATCAGCGACCAATATAGCCACCTTTCTTTGCAAGGACACTCAAAAGCCTGCCATCCATGGATTCTGTCAGTGTTTTGATCTGTTCACCATCAACATTGCGTGCAGCAGCAACCACAGCCTCCCAGACACTGTTCAGAGAGGTGTACTGTTTTCCCTCCTTGTAAATCTCACATTTGATGATGGACCACAGGTTCTCAATGGGGTTCAGATCAGGTGAACAAGGAGGCCATGTCATTAGTTTTTCTTCTTTTATACCCTTTCTTGCAGCCACGCTGTGGAGTACTTGGACGCGTGTGATGGAGCATTGTCCTGCATGAAAATCATGTTTTTCTTGAAGGATGCAGACTTCTTCCTGTACCACTGCTTGAAGAAGGTGTCTTCCAGAAACTGGCAGTAGGACTGGGAGTTGAGCTTGACTCCATCCTCAACCCGAAAAGGCCCCACAAGCTCATCTTTGATGATACCAGCCCAAACCAGTACTCCACCTCCACCTTGCTGGCGTCTGAGTGGGACTGGAGCTCTCTGCCCTTTACCAATCCAGCCACGGGCCCATCCATCTGGCCCATCAAGACTCACTCTCATTTCATCAGTCCATAAAACCTTAGAAAAACCAGTCTTGAGATATTTCTTGGCCCAGTCTTGACGTTTCAGCTTGTGTGTCTTGTTCAGTGGTGGTCGTCTTTCAGCCTTTCTTACCTTGGCCATGTCTCTGAGTATTGCACACCTTGTGCTCTTGGGCACTCCAGTGATGTTGCAGCTCCAAAATATGGCCAAACTGGTGGCAAGTGGCATCTTGGCAGCTGCACGCTTGACTTTTCTCAGTTCATGGGCAGTTATTTTGTGCCTTGGTTTTTCCACACGCTTCTTGCGACCCTGTTGACTATTTTGAATGAAACGCTTGATTGTTCGATGATCACGCTTCAGAAGCTTTGCAATTTTGAGACTGCTGCATCCCTCTGCAAGATATCTCACTGTTTTTGACTTTTCTGAGCCTGTCAAGTCCTTCTTTTGACCCATTTTGCCAAAGGAAAGGACGTTACCTAATAATTATGCACACCTGATATAGGGTGTTGATGTCATTAGACCACACCCCTTCTCATTACAGAGATGCACATCACCTAATATGCTTAATTGGTAGTAGGCTTTCGAGCCTATACAGCTTGGAGTAAGACAACATGCATGAAAAAGATGATGTGGACAAAATACTCATTTGCCTAATAATTCTGCACTCCCTGTATTCATTCACTCTCACATTCACACACTGGTGGAGGTAAGCTACAGTTGTAGTGGTAGGTTAGGTTTTGCCCAAGGACAAAATGACCAAGACAGAGAGAGCTGGCTCATCAGACAGACAAGCTCATCTTGTAACCTACTGGTTCGGTGGTCAGCACACCAGCTGACTAGCGAACCGGCTAACTAGCACACCAGCTAACTAGCACACCGGCTAAATAGCAAATCAGCTAACTAGCAGACCAGCTAACGGCAGCCACAAGCTGAAGGACGATTAAATGTAGTGGAGATATCAGAGATGACACTGGTGTGTCCGATTCACTCTTTAGCACTCTGGTCACTCCGGTGTGTCAGCCAGAACACCACTGAAGGCCAAATGATCCCAGCATGTGGAATAAAGAGCTTAAGGTTTGGTTTGAGACACTTTATTCTTTCACTGATTGATTCTTGCGGCTGTGATCATGTGTGTGGTTTCTTACAAAAAGGAAGTACACAATACAAATACATGACAAATAAGATGAATAGATAAGTTACATATCCAGTTATATGTACGTACATCAGTATAGCTAATATAGCCATATATAAGGACAAAGATCACAGTACTATAATGCAGTAATGTTAAACACAAAGGTGTATATCTACATAAATCTGTCCTATCAGTGATCAGGGTACTGTAGTATACTTCCACTACATAAACTATAGAAACTAAACGACATTAGTGTGACTTTAAGTTACCATCAGTACAGACGAACTGATGGTAGTTGTACAAAATAAAGGCATTGCAATTATTGTGAAGGGCTTCCGGTTAAACTAAGATCAGCTGATTACCTCATAACAAATTGTTTGCTATAGAACGCAGCTCCCACTCTTCATTAATATCATGTACTGTAACTCCCAAGTAACCATGGTTACCCAGCCACGCCCAGTAGTCTCCAGAGAGACCAACAGCTGGTGCACGTTGTAACGCCGTGGCTTTCATAGTCTCTCCTTTTTCTACAGCTCATGTGTTCTTCTTGTGATGGTGCGTCTTGAGGGAGGCTCATACATGCCGTCATTTGTTGATCCTAAGAACATTCCTCAGACCGACTTCTTCAACAACACTAATCGGCCTGCAGTTTGTAGCTACTCACTTCACTGTGGTGTTTGTTAGCTTGTCTTTCTTTGGTTTTATCCTGACTCCTCCCACAAGCTGATCCTACGTAGTCTGCCCAAGCCTCCCACCTCTGTTTGTTTGGGTGGTTTGTTTGCTGCCATCAACAGCGTGTAATGCATTTAAGTGATACTTCAGACATGAAGTACTGCGACAATAAAAAACTCAACTTTGCTTAAAAATAACTTTAGTTGTATCAACACTGCCCTCTGGAATAATTAGACTTTGGTGACAAACTGATGTGATCTCCATGTTTCCTTTGTTGGACTGTGGGCGAGTGTCAGAACTGAATGTACTGAGTAACATGTGGAGTTTAAATATGTGTCAGTTCCAGTTTTAGAGCTCTAAAGTGCAGCTATCATGTTAGGAATATGTTAGGAATAGACAGGAACACTGAGCACACTGAGGTCAAATCTTTATTTATCCAGTTCATCTGTAGGCTGAGCTCAGTCCATCCATTTAGTGAAATGATGTTTAAAGGTCTCCTTGTTCTGTGAGCGTGCACAGATCCTGAAGCAGAAAGCCTGGGTTAACAGAGAAATGATCATCACTGTGATGATGCTCACCATCTCTGACTGGGATTTGAGGTTTTGTCAAAGCAGCAAAGAAAGCCTGGCTATGTTGGACTGGGTGTGGAAGCAGCTCCCAGTTTGAGTTCAGGCGACAGACACCCTCTCTACTTTGACGATCAGCTTCAAACTTTCCTTTTTGATAAAACTTATAGTTAGAGCTGGATCAGGTGACCCTGAACCATCACTTAGTTATGCTGCTATAGAGATGGATAACAGATGGATTGTTGTTTTGTGTGTCTGCAGTCTGTCAGGCTGTCTGATCACAGAGGAAGGCTGTACTTCTCTGGCCTCAGCTCTGAGCTCCAACCCCTCCCATCTGAGAGAGCTGGACCTGAGCTACAATCATCCAGGTCCCTCAGGAATGAAGCTGCTCTCGGCTGGACTGAAGGATCCAGGCTGGAGACTGGACACTCTCAGGTATGGAGAGAATGTCTGATATAGGAGGAAGAGCTGGAATCATTTCCTGTGTCTTTCACTCACTTCCTGTTTGTTTCCTGCAGATGAGACATGAACAATCACACATGCAGGAATATTTTCAGGGACAGACACACTAGTCTAGCTAGTCTAGTACATGGATATTTATGTAGGGGGTCTTCAAGGAGTCTGTTTGCAGGAACATTAATGATAACTGATAAGTCATGTTGAGAGTTTCATTAAAAGTAGACTTACAGTTAGGTAATATTTGGACAGAGACAACATTTTGTAACTTTAGATACAAGTATCAGCCATGTGTGTGTTTCCCATGCTGTATGTCCACAGTCACAGTGACAGTCAGTGACACTGACAGAAGGATGAAACAAGGCTGTGAATCATTTCAGTCTGTGTGTGTGACAAAGAGGCAGACAGGAGCAGCTAACATTTGGAAATGGAAGCTTACTGGAAACACTACATTCACGGCTGAATTCACAATAGATTTGTTCTCAAGTGCACATTTAGCAGCTAATGCTAATACTGTTTTCCCTTTGCTTTCTACAGCAGCTATTGCTAAGTAGGCCACTTTGCTCCGCTAAGGATTTGTGTGACCATGATGGAGACTCTGATAAGCTAATGCTGCTAAGCTAATGCTGTTTATGGGCCCTGTTAGAATCAATATTTCATTCTCATTCTGTTGTTTGAGAACAATATTAACGTTTCACATCATTATAACACAAGAGAAAAGGGTATTGGCATTAGCTACTAGTGCTTATTCACCTCAAATTACCTTTAGCTGCTAATGGCAGCCTACTTAGCATTAACTCCTCACTAATATAATGCTAATTTACATCAAATTAGCATTAACTGCTCATATTGTTATAAGGAAAGAGAAAACGGTATTAGCATTTGCTGCTAATAATTATTCACCCCTAATTAGAATAAGCCGCTAAAAGCAGCCAACTTAGCATTAATTCCTCACTTTGTTGTTACCCAACGGAAAAGAGTATTAGTATTAGCTACTATCATTTTTAATAAGTAAGAGAAAACAGTATTAGCAGTAGCGCATAATGCTAATTCACGTCAACGTAGTATTAGTTAATAATGGCAGCCTACTTAGCATTAACTGCTCACTAATATAATGCTAATTCGCATCAAATTAGCATTAGCTGCTCAAGTTGTTATAAGGGAAAAGAGAAAACGGTATTAGTATTAGCTGCTAATAATTATTCACCCCTAATTAGAGTTAGCCCCTAATGGCAGTCTACTTAGCATTAACTCCTGACATTGTTATAATGCAGGGGAAAAGAGTTACCATTATCGGATAATGCTAATTCTCATCAAATTAGCATTAGTTAATAACGGTAGACTTCATATCATTAGCTGCTGTCATTCTTACAAAGCAAACAGTATGAGCATTAGCTGTTAATCCTTTTTCATCTAAAATTAGAATTAGCCACTAATGGCGTATTGTTAAAAAGTAAGAAAAAACATTGTTAGCATAAGCGGATAATGCTAATTCATCTCAAATTAGTATTAGCTAATAATGGCACCTGCTTAGCATTAGCTGGTCACATTGTTATAAGGCAAGAGGTGCAGGAACAGTCTGTGGAGCAAGAGACACCATACTTCTTACTCCTCTCAAAGGGAACAAGGTGGGATTTTACATCTTTTAGAAGTTTCTCAAACGTGATTATCAGCAGAGATCTCATTTCAACTGATTTAACTTATTGATTCATTCCATATTACTGGTTTATTTCCCAATCTTCTCACCCCCCAAAGAGATCGGGCACTAAGAGAAATCAGTCTGTAATCCTACAAGAAAAATCTGTGAAAAGAAAATGTTTTATTGTTCTTCTGCTTCTTTTATCTGGAAATGTGCAACCTAATCCCGGTCCAGACTGCAAATGCTTAAGTACTCCTTGTGATTTCAAAACTCGAACAGGTCTTGGTATCACTCATTTAAATGTCAGAAGTCTTCTTCCCAAACTTGATTTTGTGAAAATTTGGATGAAAGAGTTAGATACTGATATTCTTATATTATCAGAAACCTGGCTTACTAAATCAATTACTGACAAAGACATTGCAATAACGGGCTATAATCTTTTCCGTTGCGACCGCCCCAGAAAGGGTGGCGGTGTTGCAATTTATGTAAAAAGCAAATTCCATGTTACTGTCGATTCATCGGTATCTGTTTGTAAGCAGTTTGAACTTCTTGCCCTCAAACTCCAACTTTTCAAGGGCTATTTTATTACCATTGTGGGCTGTTATAGACCCCCCTCAGCTAGTAGTGAGGCTTTAGTTTCACTTAGTGAAAAACTATCTACTTTAGATTTTAATGAAATTGTGCTGGCCGGAGATTTCAACTGGGACTGGTTGTCCTCTGCCTCAGACAGTTTTAAATCCATGTGTGATTCATATAATCTCACACAACTAATTTACAGCACAACTCGTCCAAATCTTAAATGCCCAGAAAAGTCATCACTTATTGATTTATTTTTAACTAATATGCCGTATAAATATTCTCACACTGGGGTTTTCGCAAATGATATCAGTGACCACTGTGTGGTAGCTGTAGTCAGGCAATCGAAGCTCCCAAAATCAAGGCCACAGATAGCTTTTAAACGAGATTTTAAGCATTTCTGTGAGCAAGCTTTCTTTCATGATTTATGGGACTATAACTGGAGTAGAATCTACCTGATAACTGATCTTGAGCTGGCATGGAATTATTTTTATGATACTTTTATCAAAATTATAAATAAACATGCCCCTATCCGCAAATTTAGAGTAAAATGCAGAAACAACCCTTGGTTTTCTCTTCAGCTCTCTAGTCTACTCAAAAAAAGGGATGCTGCCTGGGCTAAGGCCAGAAAAACTAAATCCGAAGCGGATTGGCTGATTTTTAGACAGCTTAGAAACCGTTCAACTTCCTTAATTAAAAAGGCCAAATCAGAATTCTATCTTTCAAATACTACTAAACATTTGAACGATCCTAAAAAATTCTGGAAAATAATAAAATCTTCTTATGGGGACATAATTACAAATGAGATGCCAACTTTTGTTGTAAAAGACTCCTGTACTTTAACAGAGAAATGCGACATTCTAAACTGCTTTAATGAGCATTTTGTTTCTTCAGGATCTCTATTTGAATCTTTATATCCAGATTTAAAACAGCTTAATCAACAAGAGGCTCTCTCTGCAACCGCTCAAACTGAATCTGCGGTCCAACCCTTCAGTTTTTCTCCGCTAAATGTTTTTGAGGTCCACAGGGCTTTAAATCTGTTGGATCTAAATAAATCAGCAGGACCAGATCAACTTGATCCCTATTTTCTTAAGTTGGCTGCAGATTTTATAGCAGAACCAATAACTTACATTTTTAATCTTAGCCTCTCGAACAGTGAGATCCCTGTAATATGGAAATCTGCCTATGTTCTCCCTTTGCTGAAAGGAGGTGATCCTTCAGATGTTAATAATTACAGGCCCATATCTAAATTGTGTGTTCTAGCAAAAGTTCTAGAAAAGTTCATTAGTGAACAACTGAAAGATTTTTTGGACAAAAATTCAGTTCTTTCCCAACATCAGTCAGGATTCAGAAAACAACACAGCACAATAACTGCTGCTATTAAAGTGGTTAATGACATTGTTGATTCAATGGACTGCAAAAAATACTGTGCGGCTCTTTTTCTTGACTTGTCAAAGGCTTTTGATACAGTTGACCATGCTATTTTATTAAATAGACTAAACAATATTGGTCTATCTGTAAATGCTGTAAGTTGGTTTTCAAATTACTTGTCAGCAAGAAAACAGTGTGTCCGTGCTGCTGGGTCTTCTTCCTCTTTTCTCCCAGTATCCAAAGGAGTTCCGCAGGGCTCCATATTAGGACCATTGCTATTTTCTCTTTACATAAACAACCTTTGTGATAATTTGTCAAATGCAGCATTTCATCTTTATGCAGATGATACAATTATTTATTGTTCATCCCCTTCAGTAGCACAAACCCTGCAATTTCTGCAGTCTGCCTTTGATGTCGTTCAGTCCCATTTAACTCAACTTAAGTTGGTGTTAAATCCAGAGAAATCCAAGTTTATGTTATTCTCAAATGGCAAAGAGTTGTTAGCTACATCTCCTAAGATTAAAACAATTCAAGGATCTGAAATTGAAATGGTCACATCTTACAAGTATCTAGGGATCATTATAGATCAGAATTTGTCATTTAAGACTCACATTCAAAGGCTTGTGTCGAAGTTAAAACTAAAACTAGGTTACTTTTTTAGAAACCAATCCTGTTTCTCCCTCCAAGTGAGAAAACATTTGATTCGTTCAACCTTTTTACCTTTATTGGATTATGGTGACCTGCTTTTTATGAATGCACCTGCCCACTACCTAAAGAGGTTGGATACTGTGTACCATTGTGCTTTACGTTTTATTACTGGCTATGGAAGTCGTGTACATCATTGTTCTCTGTATGCTGCTGCTAAATGTCCATCTTTGCATATTCGTAGACTCTCCCATTGGTTGATTTTTATCTATAAATCTCTCCTTGGGCTGGTTCCATCTTATTTATGTGTTTATATGTGTAAAAACCACAACCAATACAACCTTCGTTCGAACAAAATCATAAAATTGATTGTCCCAAAAATCAGAACAGAATGGGGGAAAAGGGCTTTTAAATACGCTGCCCCTGCTTCCTGGAATAATCTGTAGAAGGAACTGAAATGATCAGAATTGGTTACCTTGGGAGAGTTTAAGTCTG
Source organism: Aulonocara stuartgranti (assembly GCF_965226115.1). Lineage (NCBI taxonomy): Eukaryota > Metazoa > Chordata > Actinopteri > Cichliformes > Cichlidae > Aulonocara > Aulonocara stuartgranti. The sequence goes on from NC_138941.1 coordinate 8,826,736, forward strand.
TTTTAAAGGAACGAGAGAACAGCTCTTTTACTCAGTGTGATTGTTTTTAATGTACTCTTTTTGTATTTGATCTGTTATTGTATATTTTACACATGTTTGTATGCGATATTGTATTTGTTTTAAATGTTATATACCTATGTGGTATGTGACTTTTGTTGCTATGATGCCAGGTCTCTCTTGGAAATGAGATTTTTAATCTCAATGAGATTTTTTACCTGGATAAATAAAGGATTAATAAAAAAAATAAAAATAAAAATACAAAAGAAAATATGGTATTAGCATTAGCTGCCAATTTCTATTTACCTAAAATTAGCATTAGCCACTAATGGTAGCCTATAGCAAAAACTTCTTAATGCTAAATGAAGTTAATTAATGCTAAGTAGGTTTAACTGAAATTAAAGTAGTGTTAGCATTAGCTGCTGATATTGTTAAAAGGTAAGATAAAACATTGCTAGCAGCAGCGGATAATGCTAACACACATAATAATTAGCATTACCTAATAATGGCAGCCTTCTTAGCATTAGCTGCTCATATTGTTACAATGCAAGGGAAAAGAGTTGGCAAAAACAGTGTTAGCATTAGTGGATAATGCTAATTCACCTAAATTAGCATTAGCTAATAATGGCTACGTACTTAGCATTACCTACTAATATTGATATAAAGCAAGAAAATATGGTATTAGCATTAGCTTCTAATGCTTTCTCATCTAAAATTAGAATTAGCCACTAATGGCATCCTATTTAGCATTAACTCTTCACATCGCAAGGGAAAAATTAGAATTCAATAAAAAAAAAAAGTGTTCACATTAGCTACTTGTATTGTTAAAAAGTAAGAAAAAAACATTGTTAGCATAAGGGGATAATGCTAATTCACCTCAAATTAGTATTAGCTAATAACGGCAACCTACATAGCATTAGCTGGTCACATTGTTATAAAGCAAGAAAATATGGTATTAGCATTATCTGCCAATTCCTATTCACCTAAAATTAGCATTACCTGCTAATGGCAGTCTACTTAGCATTAACTCCTCACTAATGTGATGCTAATTCACATTAAATTAGCTTTAGCATTAGCTGCTAGCATCAGCCTACCTAGCACTAGCTGCTCACATTGTTAAAAGGGAAGAGAATACGATATTAGCATTAGCTGGTAATATTTATTCACCCCTAATTAGAATTAGCCACTAATGGCAGCATACTTAGCGTTAACTCCTCACATCGTTGTAATGCAAATGAGGCTAACTTGCATTAAATTAGACTGCTGTTATTAGCTAATGCTATTTAGCAGTAGCTGCTCACATTGTTATAAAGCAAAGGAAAACGATATGAGCATTAGGTTCTAATGCGTATTTGCCTTAAATTAGACGTAGGTGCTAATGGCAGCCTACTTAGCATTAGCAGCTCAGATGTTATAATGCTAGGAAAAAGAGTGTTAGCATTAGCCGTTCACATTGTTATAAAGTTAAGGGAAATAGTGTTAGCATTAGCTACTCACATTTTTAAAAAAAGTAAGTGTTAGCATTAGTGCATAATGCTAATTCATGTCAAATTAGCATTAGTTAATAACGGCAGCCTATTTAGCATTAGCAGATAATGTTGACCTTGGCCCACTGGAAAAGTTAAGAACTAAAGATTTAGGAGTGTTTCTCGATAGCTCTTTCTCGTTTGAGAAACAATTGAATTCTGTTATTAAAACCAGCTGTAAGGTTTATATTGTTGATTGTCATTTATGCTTAGAAATATTTACTCATATATGCTTAGAGTTGTATAATCGATTGGATGATGATAGAGGTTTGATCCTGAGTAGTCTGTAAAGACTCTGTGTGCCTTCCAGAGTGCTCTGGCATGCACACACCACTTGGGGCCACGAGAGAGGTCGTACCCTCTCTTACTGATTTATGGTGTAGGACAGGGGTCTCAAACTCAATTTAGCTGGGGGCCGCTGCAGGCAGAGTCTGGGTGAGGCTGGGCCGCATTAGGTTTTCCACAAGAAAGGCATGGTTAAAAAATTCCAATCTTCTCAAATCTCTTTATTTTTATTTTTTAACACAAAATATGAAAAATGAATAAACAAATTAAGAATTAATAAGAAAAAAAATCAATCTGTAATACATAAATAAAATAATAATAAGATATTTTTAGTCAGTGAACTTGTGTGTTTCTTTCAGTCTTCTATATCTGCTGTGTTTAGATTGAAATGTCTGTATTAACAGTTCTATAACCTTCTTCTGAACATGAATGGAACACTGTAGAAAATGAACTGTTCTTCTGAACATGGCTTCTCTTGCCTACTCCTTGCTGCTAGAGACCTGGCAGCGTTTCCTCTCGCATAGCCGAGCCAGATTTGGCCTGAGGGAGGAAGCAGTTGCGACCCTCAGTATGTCTTGAAGATGATCATCCGTAAGTCTGGACCTGTACTTGGACTTATTGAAGTTCAAAGTGGAGAAGAGCTTTTGGCACAAGTATGTGCTACCAAAAAGGCACATGGTCCGCTTGAACATTCGGGAAAGCCGAGGGAAACTAGGGCTCAATTCTCTCAAAGATTGTCCAAGCTTGTCTGCTTTTCCACTCACCTCCCTGAACTTTGCTTTGAGTTCAGAGTTGCACTGCAGCTCAATGAGCTCCATTTGAAGCACAGAAGGGGCATCTTGCACATCAAAGGAGAAGGGGTCCGCAAAAATGTGAAAGGTGGCTCTGTGTGTCTTGAAGTCAGCAAATCTGTGATCAAATTCCTCCTGTAGCCTCAAAATGACATCAACATACTCGTCAGCACTGAATGGTGTGCCTGCATCCACGAGTGCCTTGCATGCTGGGAAATGGCAAAGGTTTGTCTGAGAGAGCTGAGCTTTCCAGAGCGCCAGTTTTGTGGAGAATGCTCTCACGTTGTCATAGGCAGCACTGACAAGTTGCCCCTGGCCTTGTAACGTCTTGTTCAGTACATTAAGCTCATGTGTCATATCAACAAGAAAAGCTGAGTCCATGAGCCATTTGGGATCAGTTAGCACAGGAACACTAACTCCATCCTTCTCCATGAAGGCTTCACTTCTGCTCTCAACTCTAAAGGTCTCTTTAATACATTTCCCCTGCTGAGCCAACGTACCTCAGTGAAGTCGAGCACATCCCCATATTCTGACTCCATTTCCTCTAAAAAAGCACAGAACCTTCGGTGCTTTAAGCCCCTGGATCTGATTTGGTTGATGCATTTCACAACAATAGACATCACATTGTCAAACTTCAGGCATTTGCTGCAAAGGACCTGCTGATGGATGATGCAGTGCAGAGCAATGGCCTCCTCCACGCCTTCCTCTTCCAGTTTGTTTTGTGCCACCAGTCCATGTTTCCTCCCTGTCATTGATGGCGCTCCATCTGTTGTTATTCCAACAAACCTCTTCCATGGCAAACCAACATTCTCAATGGCATCACACAGCTTGTAAATATCTGCTGAGCGGTGGTCTGGCCATGCATTGGAATTACTGTGAGCAGCTCCTCCATCACTTCAAAACTGTCATCAACACCACGGACATACATTGGGAGCTGGGCAGTGTCGGTGATGTCTGTGGTCTCATCAAGAGCGACTGAGTATACACTGAAACATTTGGCTTTCTCACACAGTTGGTCATAAATGTCACTTGACAGGTCAGAAATGCGATCTGCTGCGGTGTTGGCAGAAAGGCTGATGTTGCTAAACTGACCTTTCTTTCCCGGACAGACTATATTTGCAGCCTGCAATATGCACTTTTAGACAAATGCACCTTCTGTGAATGGCTTCCCTGCTTTAGCAATCATCTCACTAACCACGTGGCTCCGACTGCTGCATTATTCTCTTTGGTTGCTTTCTTGGAGAAATCTTGCTGCCTCAGTAGATCTGTTTTAAGACTGGCAACCCGGTTCGCTCTCTCGTCTCCCTGGTATTTTGCATCCAGCTCAGCATGTCTAGTTGTGTAATGACGTTTCAAATTGTATTCCTTGTGCAGCGCAACTTTCTCTGTGCAAATAAGACAGGTCGGGGTGCCCCTGTGCTCAACAAAGAAATATTGCATTGCCCACTTTTCCTGAAATTGTCGGTGCTCATCACCAACCTTTCTCTTCACCGCAGGCTTTGAAAAAGACATGTTTGGGGCTATGTGACATTTATAATTCTACTTGGTGTCACTGTCGCATTGAAGTTTCAATCAAGCGTTTAGCCGACGGACGGGGAACGTCTCAACGCGTAGAGAACGTCATTTCTGCTTCTTTTTCTTGCAACCGTAGCACGGCGATCGGCAGATAAAAAGCCGGTAGCAGTCTCCTTTGTTTTTACGCTCGATGTTCATGTCTTTCATGACGACACGAACACCGTGGCGTTTGCAGATGGTAGAAAGTGCAGGGATAGCGAGCGCAAAAAAGGCGACTGCTCACGGCGCCGGGCTGTTGTTACAGGAGAAAGAAGCGGAAATGACACCGTGACATATAACAAATAACATCAGCTGTTTCTGATGTTAGTTGTTTTGACTGCTTTTACATTATATTGAAATATATGTAATGTTCATGTTTGCTGCAATGCAAACGCAGTGATGCAAATAAAAACATGGAGCCACAAATTACGGTGCGACCCTATAATTAGTCCGGGTTACCGGGGACTGTTGTTGCCGATGAACAGGTGTCGCTATGTGACTGCAGACTAAATTGGGCTGCATTGAGTTCATGACTTTTCTTTTATCCCGCCGCCTACGCATCACTGTGAGAGTTAATATGAGATCTCTCTCTGTGGAAAAATAACTTTAAATCCCACTGACGTGTGTATAAATCTATATACGTATAATGTCCCGCTGGGCAGCAACTTAAAAAAACAACTTTTTTTGAAGTGTTGTGAACGCAGCGCGCTGGGGCGAATGTCGGCGTTTGCCCAATAGAAAGGAGGAAGCCAGCCAGGCACAGGAAAGAAAGAAACACTCCAGGGCAACGCTGCTGGAACTTTGACTCATTGAGAAATGTTTCCCTGCTTGCATCAAGCCCGGCTGGTGTCCCCTGAGATCCATATCCCACCCTGATTGGTGGGTTAGTTCAGCTCCGCCCACAACACTGTAAAGTGTCATACATTATCAAACTAACATTACATTTTCATATTAAGGTGGGGCCAAAAACTATCGTCCTGCGGGCCGCAATTGGCCCACCGGCCGCGAGTTTGAGACCCCTGGTGTAGGAGGACACCTACTCTGTGTCTGGTTAAGTATAAGAGCCCTTTGTTAGGGGGACCGCTGGACTCTTAGCACCAGCTTTGGGGTCACAGGGTCACATCTGGAACACACACACACACACACACACACACACACACACACACAGACACAGACACACACACACACACACACACACACACACACACACACACACACACACAGACACACACACACACACAGACACAGACACACACACACACACGCACACACACAGACACACACACACACACACACACACAGACACACACACTAACTCACACACACACACACACACAGACACACACACACACACACACACACACACACACACTATGCACAGACTGGTACTCTTTGTTCATACCTGTGTAAGACGTCATAATGAACTTGTGCATATTCATGTAAGCTCAATAAAGAGCAGTGTTACGAGGGAGCAGACGAGAGCGACTGAGGTCAAGTGAAGGAACGGCGCTGTCACAGTTCTCTCCCTCATCAATTGTCTGGTTCCAGCGGTGGGTCTGTGCTAGACGACCCATCACCAGCTTTTTCCACTGGTTACCAGTACGTGGTAGAATCCACTTCCAGATCTGGTTGTCTTTAAATCTGTGAATGGATTGGCTCCATCTTATCTCTCTTTAACAAAAGAATCCAAGTGGAGCCCTCAGGTCTGCAGATAAGCAGCTTCTGACCAGAACTAGACGTAAAAACAGAGGTGAGCTTTATCGATGGCTGCAGCCAAACTCTGGAACAGTCGCCCTTCACATCAGGTCGTCACCAACACTGGACATTTTTAAAAGCCGGTTGGAAACACATTTGTACTCTGTAGCTTTCAATCCTGACCAGTCTTTATAGTCATTACTGTGTATGTTTCCTATTTTCTCTCTACTCTGTGCAGCACTTTGGCTCAAGCTGTTTTTAAATGTGCTGATAAATAAATGTAGATTTCTTTGAATAAAACAGTGGAGCCGAGCTTTGAGCTCAGTGTGTAACAGTGTGTGTGTGAGAGCCATGTAATGTCCATGTGTGCATGCTGACTGTGCTGCTCTGACCCCCCTCCTCCTTTCAGGGTGGAGCCTGCTGGAGTCCGATGGTTGAGACCAGGTCTGAGGAAGTGTAAGTGTGTTTTTAATGGGATTCATGAAAACAAAGCAGCACACATTCAACCATCTTCATCATGTCAGGAGTCATCATCAAAGTGTCAATCAATGAACAGATGATGGATCAATAACTGCAGCTGGATTGTGTTTGTTCTCTCCATCAGATTCCTGTCAACTCACAATCGACACAAACACAGTGAACACAAAGCTCCAACTGTCTGACAACAACAGGAAGGTGACACATGTGGAGGAGGTTCAGTCATATCCTGATCATCCAGACAGATTTGATGATTATGTTTATCAGCTGCTGTGTAGAAATGGTCTGACTGGTCGCTGTTACTGGGAGGTCGAGTGGAGAGGAAGAGTTTATATATCAGTGAGTTACAGAAGCATCAGAAGGAAAGGACTCAGTGCTGACTGTGTGTTTGGATGCAATGATCAGTCCTGGAGTCTGGAGTGCTATAATGATGGTCCTCGTTATGTCTGGCACAATAACAGACTAACATCCATCTCCTCCTCCTCCTCTGTCTCTAACAGAGCAGCAGTGTATGTGGACTGTCCTGCTGGCACTCTGTCCTTCTACAGAGTCTCCTCTGACACTCTGATCCACCTCCACACCTTCAACACCACATTCACTCAAACTCTTTATCCTGGGTTTTATGTCTCTCCTGGTTCCTCAGTGTCCCTGTGCTGAGTGGAGTGTAAAGAGTGTCTCCTGTTACAGAAACACTCTGACTGTTGAACAGATAGTTCAGTCTGTACATGTCTGTCTCTTTCACTCACAAACACGTTTTCAGATTCATGGATTCAATCAGTTGATGTTTGAAACTCTTCTAAATGATTCCTTGTAAACTTCTTCCTCTTCAGTCACAAACAAACAGGAAGTGATGTCACATGTGTTCCTGTCCACACAGCAGAATGAGTCTATTGCTGACAGTGATGTACAAACAGAGTGAGCATTTCTGAGGCCCAAAATAAACTGAGTAGTTCACTGAATGAACAATGGACTGTGAGCTCAGTTCCTTCATCATTAGTATGGATTATATATGTATATGTATTATATTAGTATCATATATATCAGGTGCTGCTGCTTTCAGTCATTGTGCAAATGTGCTGTTTGTAAGCTTGTAAAGCTGCAGTCAGCTGAGACTGAAGAAGTCACCTGATCAGTGAGCAAACGTTTCTGAAAACGTCCAGATGAACAGAATCAACCTTTTGGGATCAGCCAGCAATGCAGCATCATTGTTGTTCAGCTTCAGAGGTTTGCAGGAATGAACTGATGACCAGAAACAGCTGCAAAGTCCAAGAAAATACCAGCTGGAGTTCAGCTGCATTTGAAGAAGTCAAAGAAAAGTAAGGATGGCAAAGGGCGACGTTTTCTTCCAAAGAGCTGCAAACATGGTCGACGCCTCATTAGAAGAATCATCTGGACATTTGTGAGGAACTCTAACCAAGAAAGCAACGTCACACAGATCCAACAGACAGTTTCCATGACTGCAAGTGTTGAGTGGAAAAATGCTACATTGCATTATTGCATCCTCTCACCACAGGAGGCGCTGTTGGCACCACTGATTGCTGATCAGCTGTTCTCTGATGATCTGATTGATACTGTGAATAACGGGACTCACTGAACTCTGTGACACAGTGAAGATTACAGAGTTTAACTTCAACATCTGACTGACGTCACACAGACAGAAGGATGAACCAGTGAGGCACAGAACACAGTTACTGGAGATACTGGATCAGCTCCATGTGAACCTCTGATGGAGAAGCTGCTGAGCCAGAGAAACATCAGGACATGACAGCAGCTGCACTTATCTAACAACATGTAGCAGAGCTGATCTATGTTAGAGGATCTATCACAGCAGCTGAAGCCAAAGTCCAACACTGGATACAAGCTGAGCCTGTGCTGAGTGTAGTGTTACAGGAAAAGGGCAGAAACACTGGTAGCTCCCAGTGATGCTGACTGGGGCACAGAGCTGAATGATGCAGCATCAGGACACTGTTTCAGTCTGACTGACAGAGAAACCTGTAGCTGTATCTACATGTGAGGCAGAGGCCACACAAGCAGCTTTCTATGTTTCACAGTGACTGAGATCTTCAGTGGGGGTGGACATGCTCCTGTACAGACCTCTGAGGAGAACCAAGGTGCAGTCAAAGAGTCCAGTCTGTCCTCACAGATGTGAACATGTGCTTTCATCAGGTCTGCTGTCAGCTAGCAGGCTCACATCAGAATCACTGTTCCTGAAAAACACAGTCTGTGTGACATCATCAGTCAGCTGATGGTCCCAGATCTGAATGGTTTCTGTCTCTACTGAGGAAGTCAGAGAATATCACCGAGGTGTGGATCAGGTCTGAGTGAGCTGTGGAGGGACAGCTTTAAACAGTCCACAGGTCTCACGTCCTGCTCAGTCTGGTAGCAGATACCTCGTATTGTTCCAGATGTGCTGACATCAGCAGCAGCACAGCTGTGTGATACCATGAATCTCAGTTATTGATCCAACACACAGTAAATACAAAGATCAGGATTTCTGAGAGTAATCATTATGAGTCTGAACACATGATCACTGAATGTTAGTCTCCACAATAATAAGCTAACACAAGCAAACACAGCTTTCAGCTCTTATTTTGAAACTGGCTTATTTAGAGAGCTGTGATGTGAGCGTGCCTGGCTCTGAGGCACTTGGGTCAGCCTCTGTTGTTTAGAAGTGTTACAGACTGTGAATGACACAGACCTGTCAGTTTCCATGTTTGTCTGTAACACAGCTCAGGGCTCCATGCTGAACGCATCCATCCAGTGTTATTGATCCAGGACTGATACCAGCATTGGGATCAATACTACAACACACAATCACATGTGTCCACGTGATGTGTTTGACCAGCTTTATTCATTAATGATCAATCAGCTTATTTACTGCATCTGAGTCCAGCTTCATTTAAATGATCCAACCATGAAAATGACATCAGTCCTACAGAAGCACTTCATGCTAACAGGAAGTCATTGATTAAGGTGGAATAACACAGAGACACAACCACTCACAGCTAACCTGACCCCACTAACTGCATGTGTTTGGACTGTGGGAGGAAGCCGGAGTACCGGAGAGGACGCACACAAACACGGGAGAACATGAAGCTCTGAAACAAAGATGGTGGATTTGACCTCAGGACCAGGCGGGGTTACGGGGGTCATGACCCCCCAGTAATAGATCCAGCTACACTGAAACTGTCAATTTCATTTACTTTTCCTGTTTTAAAGCTATCAGGCTGCTTTGTGGCTCACTCAATACTAAACTAAGATACTTTCAGTGTGAATCATTTGCAGGAACACAGGCAGGATTTAAAGTGCAGAACTTTACAGTCTCTGTCTCAAAGTTGGTCTGAACATGCTAACAGCTCTTTGTTTTTCTCAGTTTTCACTGGTTTGATGTAATGAAAGAAATTTTAAAGAAGCAGACGATTGTTGTTATTTTAGTTCTATAGTTTCATAAATCGTGGTGTGGATCTAAGTCAACATTCAGAATAAATAAGATAATACAGCACTTTGATGGTTGCCTTTGTATTTTCCCAGCAGTGCTCAGGTTGGTTCTCGGCTACATTTACATACAGATGTTAATGTGTTCAGCAGCTGGACTCATCTGAGGAAGGAACATTGGAAAGGTGCTCAGTGCACAACTGCATCACTAATTTTATGTAAGACCCTGTGTTTTATTGTATTTATATATTTGTAACATTTGACTCAAACACTTTTGGGAAGGATGAAAATGTTTTCAGGAGGAAGTTTTTCCTTCTGTCCGACTGCAGTACACACAACACTGCGTCTCCCCCCATTATCACACTTCCTCAGGCTGGTGATGAGCGCCCCCTGGTGTCAGTGTTGATGACGTCATGCACAGTGAAACATAAACAGTGTCTGTTAATAAAAAATCATGTGTCCATTTTCATGTTTGCATCATGTTTCTGTAAAATCATCAGCTGTTTCTGAACCTTCTTCATTGTTTGACTCATTCCAACAGCTGTGAGCTGTGATGGAGTCAGAGCAGCTTCATCACTGATGTTCAGGTGAAGCTGAACTTAATAAACTGTAGAAATGATCAGGATTCAGGCTGGATGTGTAAAACACTTCTGTGTGAGGTCGCAGTGCTTCATATGTGTGTGTGGGCTGAAGCACACACGTGTGAGTCCTCAGAGGTTTCACACACATCACTGCACACACTTATAATCCTAGTTTAAGCTTGTGGATCATATCGGACACATCAGCAGCTCTTTGGAGACAAAGATTTGAGATTTAAGATGAGTCATAGTCTTTCTATCCATGGTAGCTTCCACTGCTGAGGCTCGGGAAACATGAAGAGGATAATTAAGAGCAAGCATCAGCTCTGTCTCATCTAACTACACAGTATTATGATCATGCACTTATGTCTCAAACTAAGACACAATGAGACAAAATGAGTTCTGTGAGTCTTTAGATTATCAGTAAATTCTGGTGACAGTTTGACGCTCAGTGGAGCCATTTTTGGTTTGTGATGAGTGTTTTGTGAGCTTCTGTTTTGTGAATCGCTCTTTGTAATTTAGAAGATGGTGCAGAAATGTGCGCGCCCTTATCTGAGAGGACACGGAGAGAGTGTCGCAGACTCGAGGTGAGGAGATAAACCTCGGAGCAGGATGGCCTGCACGTTACCCATGTGCATCTTTTCAGTGACATCAAGTGAACCCATAATAAGCATTTCTATGTCTTAGACATCATGTCCATTTCTAATGAGAGATTATTTTTAAATGAGGGAAACCTGGTCTAACAACACGCTTACAACAGAGCTAAAGGTTCACCACAGTGAGACGGTGGGACTCTGATAAGAACTGAAACACTGTGTATGAACAGCTGAGACAAAACTATATATAAACACTCATTTATTCCAGTTTAGTTTACAATGATTTTAAAGTAATGTGGAACGATTCATGTTCATGAGCTGTTACAAACACAACTATTGATTTGTCTATATATGGTCGGACTACAAGGCTTGTGTTGAGGCTCTTGGAATAATGTGTGAATTACAGCAAGAAATGATGGTTTTCCATTTTACCAAAGTGGAATAAAATCACCACAGCAAAGAAATCATGTTATTGTCTGCAGCTAAAATATATGGTGAACATGGTTTTATAATAATGTGCAAACACAACCTCACTCTGCTCTATACGAGGAGCCAACCACAGCTGTCCGGGTCTTCATCCACCACCTCCACCATCTTTGCTCATCATCATTCACTTAATTGCTGATTGGTTTAAATCAAACTCCATTACAGGTTCAACTCCATCATATAACAGCATGTTGACTTTGGATCTGGTGTGCAGTGCCACCTTAAAGATGAGGAAACTAAGAGATTACAAAAAAAGAAGTGGAGGAGTTAAAGAGCTGCAGCAGATTAACAGTTTCTGACAGTCATGTGTTAGAAAGAGGACGATTAGATGAGCTGAGGGATCCATCTACTGCTCAGTGAAGCCTCATCAGAAACAGTCTCAGTGGAAGGATGGCTCTATTGTTAAGGAAGGACACAGGCAGAAAGACTGGCGTCTGTCACACAGGAACTGGACTGAAAATCAGCTGCACATATTCATCAGTATGTGCAAACATATTATAGGTGTGGAATTCAGGACAGTACCATCAGAAGTTGATCCACTGTGCAAATGTCTGATTGGCAGTGGCTTCATTTTTCACTATGAACAAACTGCTAATGCAGCATCACAGGATGTCAGCCATGGATTGGCCTCCCCAGACCTCAACATAACTGAAACATCTTAACAGAGGATGGAAACAAAGGGAACCAACATCCAAGAAAAGAGCTGCTGCTGAAAACTTCCTCACAGAAAACACAAACAAGCTTGACTAAGAGACTCCAGGCTGTGCTGAATTATAAAGGTGGACTGACCTCCAGGGTCCTTAGTATCATATGAGCTCAGTTTGTGTCTTATATACTTTCCATTTATATAACAAAATATATAGAAAGGAGGGTGGTTTAAGATGTGTGTAGAGTTTTATTCATTATCTTTAGACAAACAAAGAAAGCACCATCCATTCGTCTCCAGTCTGTATGAAAAACAGGGGAAAGGTCAAATTAAACCTTTGAAATTCCTTTCACAATAAATCCATAAATAAACAAAATAAAACATAGAAAAGTGTTTAAACCCACTTTTCCATAAAGCTGTCAATAGGAAATGTTCCAGTAAACATGTCTGTGTTTCTGCTGTTTTCCTTTCATGCGTCCACAGCTGACAGGTAACCCTATTGGAGTCGCCATAGTGACGGGTGGCGTCTCAGCTTCAGCGTGTTGATGGGCACAGCCATGGTTACCACAGCTGGAGTTGGTATACGGCGAGCTGTGAGAGGACAGAGATGGAGAACGCACATTTAACTCTTTAACAGGAGATACGTTACGACTAACAGACGACTGCTGTCTACATGATGTCTTTGCAGCCCTTATGCTACATGTTACACAACTTTTCTTCATGCCAACAAGACTGAGGTGCCACATAGTCGACACATACAGCTGATTATGATGCATGTTTTACTATTGCTATGTTCACATCATCTGCTTGGCTTTATTACTGAAAGCCTGGAGATCCTCTGACGTGTGCATGGCTGATGTGAAGTATGATTAGTCCTACATGACATCAACAACAGAGGCAATGAAAGCTTTGTTGTTAACAGGTTGTAGGTAAAGTCAAATGTCTACTTCTACACTTGTGTTGGGTAAAGTTCTTCTCACTGCAGCAGATTTATATCTGTGCTTTCACAGGGCGTGATGTGGAGCTCAGCGCTGAGGTGCAGGTCTCCTTGGAGACGGCATCCTGGCTGAAATATTATCATGCTTCCAAAACATTTCAGCTTTTATTTTGAAAGAAACAAGACTTGAAAACGAATCCCCTTCTTCCTCTTTGTCTTTGTTCTTCAGAGGAGTGTCACCTGGACAAACTCAGGGCTGTTCTAGAGCCTTTCTTATTATTTGACTCCATAGAAATAAAACTGAATGGAATCAAACAAAAACTCCCAAACAGCTAAAACACTTTGCTTTATTCTCTTTTTTAACAAATACGTTGAAGTCCATCCACAACAACACAGCTGAGATCTCCTTTGTAATCAAGTGTTTACATCCTTTGTACAGATCTGCATACAAAACAATCATTTACGTCCCACAGAAGTCTAGTTACACGTAACTCTACAAGAACTGGTGAATGACAGAAACATGAGACACATGATCACAGGTGATAACAAAAAGAGAAAGAATTCATGTGTTAGTGATGTTTTTCAGCCCTGATGGCTCATGTTGGAGAAACAAGCTGAGGTACGTGGAAAGTTCACACACACAAGTGGGCGTGAGCGCACACACAGAGAGAAACACAACTGAAGCATCTGTTTGCTGTTTCTGCTTTCATCATCTCTGCTGCTGTGTCAGGCTGGGGTCTCTCAGTGACGTGGTTGAGGTGAAGTATGACTAGTATCACTGATTCAGTCCATCGAGACAAAGGGCAAAGAAAGCTGTTGTTAACAAACTCTATGGTGATGTGGCATTTAGCTCTGACTCTACGCTCTGCTGAATCCTTTGAACCTGCTGATCAGTAAAGCTCTACGTGCTGCAGCAGATTGACCTCATCTGTGTTCACAGGTGTGGACCTCAGCGCTGAGGTGCAGGAGACTTTCATTCAGTTCTCCCTGCAAACAGCATCCAGCCTGGAAATACTGTCATCTTTCCCACAAATGCTGCTCTTATCTCAGAGAAGAAGTCTGATGTAAATAACTGCAATCAACAGTGATGTTCTGCACAGATCACTTTTCCATTTTGCTCTCTAGATGAGTCCCAGCTGCCTGACCTTGTGTCCAGGTGATCGTCTCACTGAGGAGCTTTTGTTCTGAAAATCTCACGTCCATCACCTGTTTCCTTTTTACTATCTCTGCTCTTTCTTTATTCACAATGCTCATAATATCACACAATTATATTCATCACCTGCATGTTTTTATCCAGCTGCTGTTAGAACCAAACAAATAAAAAGGATGAAAAGCCTGAAATCCTTTGATTTGTTACATTTGAAACAAATATGAGAGCATCCCTAACAGCACAGCTGAGACCTTTGTTTTAATCAAGCCTTTGTATCGACACACTTGTAAAGATTCATATACAAAACATAATAGAATAAATCAATATAAAATACACATAATCACAAAAATGCAGCCATGTTGTGAGTTTGCATGTAAAACATGCATGTTTCCCTTTGTACAGGCAGATTTACAGCAGACAAAGCAACACGCTGATCGACTTTGACCGCTGCAAAAACAAAACACCCACCAAGTCTGAAGTCGATCAGAGGAACTGTTGACAGACTGACAGACAAACAGATGCTTGATTCATTAGTGCGATTAAATGTTCTTCTTTAGCAGCATCACTTCATGTGTTTGTGTTCCAGGAATAAAGGTCTGTTTAAACTGGACGTCTCCTCAGCATCACTCGTGCTGTCGTGGTTTCAAAGCTGTGCAGAAAGAATCTGAGGGATGATACAGAGGTGACCAAAGTTACAAACATCCAGCTGTGCTGCAAATGTTTGCAGAGCTCCAAACTCTTTGGCTTTCTGCAGAGCAAGTATGGAAGAAGCACCTGAGCTAACTTCAGTTTAGACGATATGAGGAAAAATGCTGCTTCCCAAAGTTTCCTACAAGTATCCAGTTTATATTTAGAGAAGCGAAGGCTCTTTATCCTGACAACTACTCCCTGGTGGATCCCTGTCCTGTGACAGCAGCAAAGACTGTGTATCAGTATCATCAAAGCCACTTCAATAACCAGTGTTTAAAGCTCTCTAGCAGATGGACTTCAGTGGCAGCAGCCTCTGTCTGCTGTGTACAGAAGGTTCTCTGATGAAGCACACAGCAGATGCTGCACTACAACAGCAGCAGCAGCTCAGCTTCAGTTTGCTTCGACGCCCTTTTTGACCTGTGAAACAGCAGAAAATGAAACATTTCAACACCCGTTTGTTAGCGTGAGCTATTCTGCTGTTTTTCATCATTTCACAGGTGAAATAAAATCACATTTACTTCCTGTAGGAGTGATCGTGTCCAGCCTGACTGAGACCATGTGCTCCATCCTGCACAGGTAATAAACCTCTGACATGAAGGGCTGTCAAGTAGTTTTAGACAAATGTCCACAGAGTTCAGATAGATAGATAGAAGCCATGTTGATGTATTACCTATATTGGCTGAAAATGTTCATTTGCAGAGAAAAGACACAGGCAGACTGTGCTTACAGGACGTTACATGTTATTATGTGACGTTACTGAAATCATCATGAACAACAGGAGTGGTGATTCCTGTAACTTTGTGTATATAATTTGGCATTTCTTACTGATGTAGGCTGTTGTAAAGGCTCACCTTCTAGCACATTCACTTCACCAGATGCACCTTGTTTCTTTTCCTCACCTTTGATTGGGTGTGGTGCTTGGCCTTAATTGCACTCACCTACCTCTCACTTTTTCTTCACTCCCACATGGGGCGGCAGCTGAGAGAGAGCAGTCCATGTGTGTCTTTCTTTCCTTTACCCGTTATACTAGTGATGGCCAAATGAAGCTTTCCGAAGCACTGAAGCTTGTATTGAAAAACGGTTCATTACTCGAAGCTTTTCAACACAGTCCTCTCCGGTGACATCTGGTGGTGAAAACTTTGAAGAGCAGCTTGAATCTGCAAAATAAAACGGACTGCTCAATTATCACTGCTCACTCAAGAGTGGAGTTCTCTCTGATATTGGGCCACCGTTCCGTTGCTTTGAACATGTAATTGGTTTTGTTTTCTCGACTGGGGGGCTGAAAAAAATGTAATGCGTATCTGCGTAATACATTTTGATCAATAAACTTTCCCTATTTAAACATGCACTATGGTGTGGCCTTTCTTTGCTCATAACTCCTTCATGTTGGTAAATACAATAAGTGAGCAATATATATAATATACATATGAGAATGCACAGCACATTATGGAGTATGCCCCTGCTGTGGAGTCCTGCCTCCATCTACTTGTCGTTTAATCACTGGACAGCTGGACAGGTTCATACAAAATATTAGATGAGGCCGATTGTCCTATACATATTTTTGACCTAGGGGTGGGATTGATTGTGAACTGGAAAGGGAAAATGCTTAGGAAGCTGAGTACGGCTGCATCGTCACTGATTTGTAGAATCATTTTGATTCGATACAGGATCCGATTCAATTTGATTGGAATCTGGAAAGTTTTGCCTCAGTCAGAAATATTACAATTCTGATCATTTAACAGTATATATCCATAATTTCGTATCTATTAAAAGAAAGCTGACACATGTGAGACTTAATTAGAGATGTAAACAGAGAGTTATGAAACCTGCAGCTGCAGAAGCCAGCGAAAAAAAAAGGAGGCAAACACAGCGCGGACCTGACGACGCACCAAAATCTGATTCTGACACGTCGGGTCCGCGCTCTGTGTTCACGTTTGTATGCAGAATCCGTAAACCTGCTCCCAGTTACTGTTTTACTGTATGGTGTTTGACGACATGTTGTGAGGTTTAACCTGAGATGCTGGCGTTTCAGGCATAATAACGTTAATTTACAAATCGACACGGGATTGTAATGAATCAATATCACTTTATTCAATTTAGCATGGATTGTAATCAGAAAAGCGATAGTCAAAACCCACCCCTAATCAAGAACTTGCAAAGTAAAAACATGCTCTATGTCAGGTAGCCCTTTTGTTATTTACATTTAACAAGAGGATTAGTGTTACTGTGCGCTGGCTGAGTCTGTTTCTTTTCTTAGAAATAGTTTCTCCTGCCCTGGAGAAAATCCACTTGCATGGAACAGAAGAGGCTGTGGAGTGCAGGAACTACACTGCAAGCTGGTAGATATGCAGGTATTCCTGGGTCCTGCAGACTATCACCTAAAAACAATAAACAAAATGATTTTCTAAACTGTAGCAATGTAATGTACGTATAGTGTCAAATACATTTTTGTAGTCTTCATTAGCTTTAATTCACATGGAAGTGTTCCTGAAGTCATATGCTGTAATGATATTTACATTATGAAAACATGATTTTGGACATTTCAGGTTTTTCACTTCGGCAGATAAAATGAATTGAGCAAAATCAACTCAAAATATTCCCACATGCCAGAACGTCCTCTCTTCCTCGCTGGCTCCATATCTGTCAGTGGAATGATCACCTCGTCGCTATCTGTCACCATCAACACACTCCACGAATCCCGTGGATGATTCACTTCCTTATATCCGTTTGAATCAGGTACCGAAGCAGTTACGTGCGTAATGAAGCTTTGGACGTCACTGGTCACGTGACTTTTGCCAAACGAAGCAAGCCTCGACACAGTGCTTCTGAACCAGTGTGTTGTTTTTTTCGACACACGCTCCGGAGCGCCAGCTTCAAGCGGGCCATCACTATGTTATACAATAAAACGACAAAACCTGCAAATAATGACTGCTTATTCTCATTCTAATCCGATGAGCCCATGATGATGACTACTGAAACCCTGAACCTTCCTTCCTCCAAAACATGGTCCTTCGAGCCGGAGTAGCGTTAGCGTCATGGATTCACAGCAGCCATTGACTGAAGATTTGAGACGTTCCGGTCGTGATAGTCGACCTCCTGCCCACCTGCAGCAGTATGACGTTCAGTATCCTGGAAGTAGAAGTGCTCAATGTGATACAGAGAGTCAAACAGAATGCCAGCATAGTGATACAGACACACATGGGCTGCAGGATCCTGATGGGGAGTCAGGAAGTCTACCAGAGACATCGCCTGCTCCTTTACCCACCAATCAAGATGAGGTGATGAGGGAACTCCTGATGACAATGAGGGAGATTAGGCAACTCCTGATACAGTTATCTCCTCCCCATTCTCGCAGTTCCTCCAGATCTTCAATTCACACTGTCTCTGATGAAAGCAAATCCTCTGTTTGCGGTTTACAAGCCATTCCCCAAACACATCAGCAACATGAGCAGTTCCCAGTGATTGATCCAGCAAAATGTCAATCACCCTCTCAGCCCCCCCAGTTTAGCCATCACTCTGGTGCAGTTCTGGCTGCTAGCCCTCCTTTCCCCAATTCAATAATATTAGATGCTGCAGTTCCTTCAAGTGGTTTGCCTAGACCAGTTTTCAGCCTCACATCACAGGCTGCTGGCTACAAGCACATGACCACAGTGACTGGTTTCACTGGTGTCTGTCCCAGTCTGTGGCAGAGACACAGGAAGTCACAGACAGCCTGCACACAGCGTTTCCTCTGGAGTGTGTTTCACACCCTGTTTGTGTTTCTCACTAACATGTTGTAGTTCTTCCTGCACACAGCAGCACTTTGATCATTTCTCCTGCTTTTCTTCCTTTTCTAGCTTTTATACACTGACAGTAACACAAAACTCCAAAGTCATCATTTGAGGAGCTTCTTAAGAGTTTCTGTGAGTTTAGTGAAGTCAGCCTCTCAACAATAAGTGTGTGTGTGTTGATTATCTAATGTTCAGAGAGGACTGCACTGATGTAGCATCCAGGTGAGCAGCTTATGAGCCAACAGGGGAAATTTAGCTGTATTATTGTTGTTTAAATGTAATAATTTATGATTTCATGTTCCAATATTTCACTTTTCCCAACGTTTGTTATCATTTGGTCTGAAAACCATGACAAACAGCAGTGTTACAGTTGTTAGCATTAGCTGCTATAGAGCACTCAGTCACTGTATTGGTGTTAGCGACATGAACATATCTGAGCTAACTGTGTGTTCCAGATGTGCAGCAAACCCAACTGTCCCTGTGTTTTCCTGCTGTAGACATTATCCCCATGATGCTGACGTCCTCTGGTGGGACGAGCTCACACGTTTATGGATTCAGATGCTAACTGGACCAGACTGGTGTCAACCTTTGTGCTATAGAAGCAAATCAAAGAAGAACCAGTTGAACCTGAGCTGTCTGTAGTGGTGACACCAACACCATGTCACCTGCACATGCTGACCCAGGGTCAGTGTTGAACCTATAAGCTGTGTCCTCACAGTTCAATATGTCCTCACTGCACAGGTCAATGACATCAGAGCTGTAATGTTGTTCCCGTCTCACTAAAACTTCTGGCATAAGGTGACTTTTCTGGGTGATTCCTACTCCAGGGTCACCAGTTTGAATCCCTCTGTTACTGCTGGGAACATGCTGCTAAAGTGCCCTTGAGCAAGGCCACATCCAGCTTATGAAGCCAACCCTGGGCTCTGCTTGCTGGCAGTGACAGAGTAGATGAAACAGCTCAGTGGATGCTAACTCACAGCTAACAGCGCTCTGTCATGGATAAGTGAAATAAAGCTGACTGACCCACAGCTGCACACAAACACCTCCAACACCTACAGGTCAGCAGATCCACTGCTGTCTCTGATGGGCCCAAACTTTGCTTGTTCAGCGTTTGCTGCTGCTGACTTTGAAAATCACACCAAACATGGAATCAAATATATCGACTCAGCTTAGACTACAGAGAAGCTCGGCACTGCTCACAAAACTCAAACACAAAAGGCTTTTTAAAGACAACAATCACTTTGACAGACACACAAACACGACTGAGTACAGAGCAGCTGCTGGTTTGAAGCCACAGAAATGTTCAAATGTTCAAACACACTGCAGCGTTGCAGCCGTGATGCATTTGTGCTGCTAAGGCCACACACATCAGCTGCCTTACATTTTAGTACCAGTTCATCTCTGACCATGGCAGCACAGTCTTTCCAGTACAGTGATGTTGGTGGGGACAGTGGGGACTGATTGTTCATTGGCTGTAAGCCGGTCACATGGACGTTTAACTGGTGCTTTGGTTGCTCTGTAGTCTGTTGTGCCTGTGAGCTGCTCCTAAAATGAGACAGATTATAATTGTCACCATTCTGTTAATGACTCTTATTATGTGCGCTCTCCTCCACTGTCACACTAAACACATTAAACCTTTATTTTTGTGTAAAGTCAGGATTTATTGGCTCTTCTTAAAAGCATCATGAAGTGCAAAACTCAGCAAACATTATACAAAAGTAGATTTAGAAGCTGAACAGAAAACATTTAAAGTGACAGTCAGCACAAATCCAGCTGACATCTCCATCCAACCCAAGTCTTCATTTAAAGTCATTATAACTGTGACACACGTTTGTTACAGTATTAATCCTGCCTGATGCTGCAGGGCCAACATCATGAAACAGGCTCAGCATTTATTTCCATTATGAAACTTTATCATTAAAAACAAACCATTGTTCTGCAGTCGTCCCAGGACTGTCGGTCAAACGTTCTCTCCACATGTTTAAGGCTGAGCTCACTTTATCGTCTGCCTGAAGGAGGAAAGCAGATGTTACTAAACATCACAATAAAACATATGAAATGGGTGCACATGAGGAACGTCTGCACTGTTAAAGCCATGCAAACATCTTCACACATGAAGCAGCAACACCTCTCAGTTTAGCAGCAGCTGGTAAAAGCCACAGTGATCCTGGAGCCTCCCTGAAGGACTCGTTCATCAGTAACTGTCAGGAGGACGATTAAACCTTCTGCACACGTCCTGTAGTTACACACTCGGGAGGAAAGACGACGTCCTCGCTCTGCAACATGATCTGTGTTTCATCCAGGACGCTCAAACACAGATTGGTTTCCAAATATTAGACGCACTGGTTCTTCATGCGTTTCTACCTGAGCACTCAGAGTCATTTCTACAACAGGCCTCCTTCACCTGCTGGTGCCTCTGTTTCTGTGTTTGGCTGTTTCCATCAGTGCCTGATGTTTGTGATCTTTGATCTGTTCTGAAGTCTCTCTTTGTAACACAAATGTTGTTTGGCTTCTTTTGCAAACAAGGCAAAAGAACTTTAATGGATTCATTTGCTGATCTTACTTTTCTGATGCAAAGCCGTCCTTTCAACGCTTTAGAAAGAAAACCAAACAATGTTTTTAAAACTTTCCCAAAATGTAAAAGCTATTAAAACCATAAACTTCTGCTCCTTGATCATGTGATTCTTCTTCTAGACTGTCTGTAATTGTTATTGCTGATTGTCAATAAAGTTGCTTTTTATAAGTTATGTTGTAAAGGAAGCTTGTGGCGAGGGAGGAGGGGCGACTAAAAGCAGGTTCATATAGTGGGAAAGTCCTCAGGTCATGTGAGGATATTTACTGATGCGTCAACACTGTCAGATAAAAGAGCGGCTGCTGCATTTGTTCTCCCACAAATAAGTTTGGTGATGAGTAAAAGAATTACAGATGATGTGGCAGTTTATACTGGGAGCTGGTAGTGATGTTACTGGCTTGAACTGGGTGGAGGACGCACTAATATGGAGGTATGTGGTTTGCTGGGACTCTAGCAGCGTGCTAGTGAGCACAGGTGATATGTCTTCAGACTCTAGGCAACATATTGTTTTTGATATACTTCATTTACTGTATAGAATCAAACACAGAGGGATAGAAGTGGATTTCTTATGGCTCCCTGTGAATATCGGTGTTGATGCAATGAACAGGACGATAAGTTTAAAAAGGTGCAGCAAGAAGAAGTCGTGCAGGTTTGACTATAAAATACAGTGAAAGTGAGGTGAAGAGTATAATGAAGGTAAAGATGAAGGACGAGTGGCAGGCACACTGGGACAGAGACGGGAAAGGCAGATATTATTATACAGAAAACAGTCGTGTAGAAGAAGCTGCAGCAGAGACCAGGATGGAATCTGGAGAGTCAGAGTTGGTCACACAGGCTTGAATAGCACACTTAAAAAGGTAAACATGACACAGGAAGTGTGACTTCTGTGGACCAGAGGAGACGTTTGACGGGTTGTTAGCGTCGTCAGGATGCTGGATGGAAACGCTGTGCCTGATAGGATGATTACAGGCTGGACTTTGTCTTCCTGTTACAGATGGATCCAGGCCCTGGATGACTGCTGGACACACATGACCCACACTAGGCTGCCTTCATCCATCCTTTCCACAAAGGGACACAACTACTACTCCATGATGGAAAGCTGAAGTATTACACAGCTTTATGAACCTCCTGTTATCCTGGTAGACGAGTACAGCAATAAATCTTTTACTTGAACATCTTCTGGCTCCAATAAGCTTTGAAATGTGACCATGAAGTTAGAGACACACTGACTGAAACCCACAGCTGTGACTGTGGATCACATCCACACACAGTGTAGCTGCTGTCTCTGTGTGAGCCTTTGCACTGCTGCTCGCAGCACCGTTATATCACTCAGCGCTCGCTGCTGTTATTGAATCCACTTTTTACTGTCCGTGCAATCAAGCTCCTCTGCAGAGCTAGAAAATATCTTCGAACCAGTTTATGTGTTAGGGGATCCTTTGCAGCTGTGACTGTTGCCTCTGTTTTTGTCCTTTGGTTCCTGGGAGCCTTTTACATTTCCATCAGCAACAAATATCTGAACAGGCTTTATTGTAGGAAATACAGGATTAAATAGTTGTCATTATTTATTAGATGTTGTTAAAGATGATCCGATGCTTGTTTAGTTTAATGCTGTGGCTTCAGTCAGCATCACTGTGCTGTATAGTTTTATTTTTCTGATCCTTCTGTTAAAGTTGCTGAATAAAAGCTGGTTGGTCTGCACCTCACCTCTGCCTCGAGCCTCCTTCTTTAAAGCAGCAGAGGCTCTTCATTCAGGTATCACAGCTCGAGTTGTTCTGCAGGAGACCCAGAGTACTGTCCTTGGTCCATAATGACATTAACTTTGATTCATGTCAACACGAAGCCTGAACGTCTGTGATGAACACACTATCAGCATCACTGACATATTTCATCATTTAAAATCACTTCCTGTCACTGTGGTGGTTACAGTGACATCATGCAGTTTGTGCTTTGACCTCCAGAGGGCGACAAATCAGCACAGACAGAGAGCTCCATTCAAACTTTGCTGCCATCAGGAATAATTCTTCAAATATAATCATCAGTGTTTGAGCAGTTATGATATCAGGGACAATCTAGACATGTGTGACAATACTGAACATGTCACATGACACACCTCAAACATCATGTGATCCACTCTCAGTCTGCACTTTCAGTCATGACTTCATGAATTTATGATCAGTTTACTCCTGAAATATTCAAATGCTGCAGGGTGAAGAACAACAAAGTGCTGACACATGTTTGTGTTTCAAACAAGAAAACCAGCAGAAATAAATCATCTTTGGACAACATGACAGAGATTAGTGAGTTTCCAACTTGCACTTGAATGCAGCACAGACAGATTCTGATGTTCGTGGTTGTAAACGTGTCCTCAAACGCCGCTCTGACTCTTTCCTTCCTGCTCAAAGTTCCTCTTTTCTGAACTTGGTGTTTGTGCCTGACGCTGATCGTCTCCGTATGGAGCTCCGTGTGAAGGTAACGTTAGCAGTGTGTAATGTTTCCTGGCTAACATCAGCTGTGTGCAGCTCAGTTCCAGCACAAATCTGCCGCTCCATAGTTCACGGTAACGGACTCATGAGGTCGACCGTTAAACGCTCTCCCGCCATTTTGTCTGTGTGCGCGGATGTGTGCGTTTTTGTTACCACTGTCATCTCATCAATAGCCTATTTGTAAAAGATCTCTGTTCATAGTTTAGTTGGATTTTAAAACTCTGTAGTTGGACAGTTTTATTTTGGACTGATGCTAAAATTCTTGCTGATTGTTTCTGTCGAGGTTTTGTACTTGACATCCGCCATTTTGGATGTGATAAGCTGTAGAGAGTGCGTCCAAAAAGAGAAACCAGAAAGAGAACCTGTTTTATTAATAACCTCTTGCAAATAGAAGAATATGAAAAAAACAACAACAAATAGGATAAAAACTTTAAATTACTTGATTTTTAAAATCACCATCATCTGTTAACACAAATTTGATCATTTCAAATTTTTGTTTTCATTTTCTCTTCCCAGTTACTTCTTTCTCATTCTCTTCATTCTCCTTGTCACCTTACGTCTCACTCCTTAACTGAAGTTGTAGTTCTAACATAAGAAGTCCCACCAACGTCCTTTATTTAATCTCTGTGTTGTCACAGTTATTATCATCAGATCAGACATGAGACCCAGACAACAACATAAGTTTACAAGCTAACATCATGTCAGCTAACATTAGACCAGTGGTTCTTAACCTTGTTGGAGGTACTGAACCCCACCAGTTTCATATGCGCATTCACTGAACCCCTCTTTAGTGAAAAATAAAATATGCTTTTTTTCAAATTCAAGACATAGATATGTTTTTTATTGGTGCACAAAATGAGCCGTGCATGTCACGGTGGAGGCTCTGCCGAACCCCTGAGACCGACTCACCGAACCCCTAGGGTTCGATCGAACCCAGGTTAAGAACCACTGCATTAGACGATAGCATCATAAACTTTAAATTACTTTGCCTCTGATCAACAGTTTGATTACATTCTCACATCACAGGTTTATTTGCTAAGTGTGAGTCTGCCCACATTAGATCCACTTTTCAGCAGGTGGAATAATTTGTAGTATATAGGTAATACATCAACAATGCTGCCGTGGCTAAGTTAGGAATATTTATAATGTCATTTCCAAAACTTGCATATGATCTGCAATTTGTAGCAGATCTACTGACTGTCACAGAGCAGCTGGAGCAGTCTCGAATGCAGGTCAGTCCACTGCTGCCCCCTGTGGCCAAGTGCCATAGCTACTGCTGGATGAACTCGTGACACATCTGCACCTGTTTCTATGAACACATTGAATCTGAGTGGCTGCACTTACACTGGTGCATTCAACATATTGAAAGATGGCAGCAATGTGGATTGTCAAGACTCAAACCAATCCACATTGCTGGCGTTGCATCTTTCAATGCCAGCAATGGGAGGTATCAGTGCTCAAACCTTTTGTGTTTGTTTCCAACAAGTTGCCCACCTCGGGAAACAACAATGTGTTCTTTTACTTGTCAGATGAACATATGAGACACTTTGACTCTTCAGTGCAGTGTGGAGCCTAACAAAGATCTGTTTTGTGTCCCAGCTGATCAGCAGGAGGAGGAGAGTCTGACGGAGCAGCAGAGGAACATTTTCAGCTACTTGGACTCAGCTCAGCCACTACAGAGGAAACAATGAGCTCAACACAGAAGGTGACAGACAGAGCAGGACCATATGACCAAAGATATTTATCACCATATACATTTGAACATTTGCCATAACGATGTAGCTGACGATAGAATTGACACCAGACAAAATACTTTACAGCTGCACAACTTTATTAAAAACCCATCAATGTATTTTCACTGAAACAAGCAGCTGTTGTTTATGTGCATTAAAGTTATATAAAAATGTAACAGTGCAAATGCAAATTCCTCGCTGACAGTTTAACCAAAAGGCGTTTCCAGTGGAAACTGGCCGACACATCCTGAGCATAACCATGTATAATATCCACTAAACTTCAGAAGAGGTTATACAGTCGTGGCCAAAAGGTTTGAGAATTGCATAAATATTGGAACCTGGAGAAGTTGCTGCTTAAGTTTTTATAATAGCATTTTGCCTGCACTCCAGAATGTTATGAGGAGTGATCAGATGAACTGCATCGTCCTTCTTTGCCATGAAAACGAACTTAATCCCCAAAAAGCCTTACCGCTGCATTTCATTGCTGTCATCAAAGGACCTGCTGAGACCATTTCAGTGATCGTCTTCTTAACTCAGGTGAGAATGTTGGCGAGCACGAGGCTGGAGATCATCATGGCTGTATCCCGATTCAGGTTCTGCAGCTTTAAAGTCCTCAAGGGCCGCGTACTCAAAGACCGCTAAGGCCGAAGTGCGAGGCTCTTAGGCTCGTGAAATGGGACGTCTAGCCTCCGTCGCGCTGCCCAGGTTGCCTAGCAACCATGATACTAACAGCTGGAAACGTTTCATACAGCTTTGTTTGACAGAAATGAAGGAGAACATATTTAGTTCATTTGTTTCTACATGAGCTCTGTGTGATTTGATGAGTATCTGAGGCTGAGACCACAGGACTGTGAAACATGATTGTTGGGCTTCATTTCTGTGCTGAACAGTCGTTTAAGATTAGCTGTAAATAACAATTAGCTGATGTTGTTCATGAGACTAAAGTCATCTCACTGTGGTAATGTAAATATAATATGGCCAATATTATAGTTATTATATTAATCACTTCACTCACAGACAAGTATCTGTGACAGTGTGTATACAGATGTATCATATATAAGAGACAAATGTTGTTCATTTAATATGTTGGTACTAAATTTGGCTCAGTGCTTACATATATGTGTAAAAAGCAAATGTAGGAGCTGTGATAACTGTGTCTGATAGAATGAAGAGTCGACTGATATATGAAATATTCCTTTATTGTGTGAGAAAATCAGACCATGTCATAACTGCTTTAAGTCACACAGAATAGATATCAGAGCCTTAAACAGGGTGACTTCTGCTAAATGGGTCAAACTGGGCAGAAAGTCTACAAACACATAACATCCTTATAGAATATGATGTAACACTATAGATCAACTTACCTCAGAATATATTAAATTCAATTTTATTTATAAGGTTATAGGTTTTATAGGTTTTATGGAGATGCCATCCTTGTGTTTTAGTGGCAAATAAATTTGGCAGTCATCGGCATAACAATGAAATGAGATCCCATGCCTTCTAAGGATAGAACCCAGAGGCAATAGATACAGTGAAAAGAGCAGTGGCCCTAAAATTGAGCCCTGTGGGACGCCGCATGACAGAGGAGCAGAAGACGATTCGTAACCGAGAAGGCTGACAGAGAAATATTATTATTATTATTATTGATTGCTTATATTTGAACAATTGTGAAACCTCACTGTGGATGTAAGAGTGAAATTATGTGGATATCTTGAATCCACTTTATTGTGTAATATTTTATGTGAGTATTTGACGGAAGACGAGGAACATCTGTTGTGGAAGCTAACGGGGTTCCTTTAGAATAAACAAACATAGATTTTTATTATCACTGAATAATTCTGTATAAATCTATACAAATTATAGAAATATGTAATAGGAACCAACAAAATAATCTAAATTATAAAACTGTGTGTGTGTGTGTGTGTGTGTGTGTGTGTGTGTGTGTGTGTGTGTGTGTGTGTGTGTGTGTACAATCAGGAGGGATGGGCATGATTTTAGTGTTTGAACAGTCATGAATAGGGATGGGTATCGTTTAGGTTTTATCTGATACCGGTGCCAAATCGGTACTTTTGAAACGGTGCCGGTGCTCAAACGGTGCTCAAACCGGTACTTAAAGAATGGAGAACACAAAATTGGTCCAAAAACCTCTCATGTTCAGCTGGTTTTGTGTAAAAATATAACAATGTTAGCCTTTTCTGCAGCTATGGGGCATATATGGTATCACTCTTAGCTGGAAGCAGTGCTTAAACAATGGAAAAAACACAAACTTTGTCCAAAAACCTCTCATGTTTAGCTGTTTCCCTCTTTTTCTTTGGTCATTTTAGCCTTTTTGGCCAGGGTGAAGGGAGCATCTGCCATCAAACAAGAAGACAGCCGCATGTAGCTATGATGATGTTTGCTAGTTCACCTTACATGCATTAATGTAATAACGTGGTTAGCCTACTCAACGTAAATTACACACGAACAACAGAGAAGAACGGCTGCTGCTGCCATCAAATACGGCGCATTTCTCGGCTTTTAAAAAAAAAACCGCTATGCATCGCCAGGTGTTTCATCGGATTTGAGGTGTTACCTCCTTTGCACAGTATCAGCTTAAAGCACTTGTTGCTGCTGAGTTTGCATATTTTGCTGTGAAGTACAGCCAGACTTTTGACCGCTTCGCCTTGGGCATTTTTAATCTGTAGCTCTGCTCTAACAGAACGTACGTACCTGGCCCCGCCTACTATCCTCGGAAACGTAAAATGATTGGCTGGAAGTGTATCACAGCTCAGGAAAAAAAAAGCACCGAAATAAAGCACCGAAATGTGCGCTGCTTTTCGGTCTGGTTACTACCGTTTATGTCAGAACCGGTGCCATCATGGCACCGGACACCGGTACCCATCCCTAGTCATGAATTATCTTTAACAGCAGGTTGGATGTAATGTGTTAGAACTACCAGCAGGTGGGGATAAGAGACCTTTAAGGTGTTTGGTGCCACGCTCCACCTTCAGGTTTAAAACTAGTGTTAATGGAGTTTGAAGGTTGAGTTTGTTCCACGACTGCATTTCACTCACTGCCTCTGTTTGTATCTCTGTCACTGCAGGACCAACATGGAGCCAGAAGTCAGCGCTCTCAGGAGGCCGACAAACCTCACAGAAGAAAGGGAGAGAAAAAACACAACTGTGACGAGTGTGGGAAGGGTTTTACTGTGAGGGCTAAACTAAAACGGCATCAGGTCATCCACACTGGAGAGAGACCGTTCAGCTGTGACTTGTGTGGAAAGTCTTTTTCCTTGAAGGGTCACCTAAAAACACACCAACTCATCCACAGTGGAGTTAAAGCGTACAGCTGTGATCAGTGTGGCAGAGCTTTTACTCACAGTAGCAACTTACAGAGTCATCTAGTTACCCACTCTGGAATTAAGGCATACAGCTGTGACGAGTGTGGGAAGGGTTTTACTCGCAGTAGCCACTTACAGAGTCATCTAGTTACCCACTCTGGAATTAAGGCATACAGCTGTGACGAGTGTGGGATGGAGTTTACTCTGAAGGCTTCACTAAAACAGCATCAGGTCATCCACACTGGAGAGAGACCGTTCAGCTGTGACTTGTGTGGAAAGTCTTTTTCCTTGAAGGGTTACCTAAAACAACACCAACTCATCCACAGTGGAGTTAAAGCGTACAGCTGTGATCAGTGTGGCAGAGCTTTTACTCACAGTAGCCACTTACAGAGTCATCTAGTTACCCACTCTGGAATTAAGCCATACAGCTGTGACATCTGTGGAAAAACTTTCAGCCGGAGAGAGAGCCGAAATATACACCTACGCATTCACACCAGACATGATGTGTACTGCTGTGAACAGTGTGGCAAACAGTTTACAACAGACGCACACTTAGAACAACACATGTTTACCCACACTGAGGAGAGACCTTATCGATGTGACCTGTGTGAGAAGACTTTTAAAGCTCCACATCACCTGAGACGACACCAACAGATCCACACCAGAAAGAGACTCTACAAGTGCAGCTACTGTGAGGTATGTATTTATATTGTTATCTTGTCATTTTAGCCTGACTGTTTGGAACAACTCTGCTCATTAAACTGTGTTAGCATGTTAGCAATTCTACTGCATGGAAAAGCAGCTCTGAGTGATTATTCAGATTTTCCTTTCAGTTATGATTTTAGTATTACTGTAGTATTATGGTGGTAGTATTGTAGTTATTGCAGCCCAGTAAACTGAGTGTGTTAACTGAAACAGTCAAATGTAGTTGGACGTCTGCAGAGATGCTCTTTATTTCAGGCGACGTTCAGGATACAAATGTTGAAGGACTGACTTACACTGTCTTTGTGTCTTTGTTTAGAAGCAGAGCGACACAGATGGATCCAGTTCTCAACCCTGTCATCACTGTGGTGGTGGGAAAGACTTTCATTGTGACCTCTGTGGAAAAACTTTCAGTCAGCAAAAGACCCTAAAAGTACATCAACGTAGACACACTGGAGACAAACTGAAATACTGCAAAGAATGTGGGAGAAGCTTCACCACAACAAATCACTTAAAACAACATGAACTGATTCACAGTGGGGTTAAAAAGCACCTCTGTGATCAGTGTGGGTCATCCTTCACCACTGCAGGTCAGCTTAAATCACACAAACGAGTCCACACAGGAGAGAAACCACACAAGTGCAGACACTGTGAGAGAAGCTTCTCACGGTCAGGTAGTCGTAACAGGCATGAACGTGGACACATGGAAGGAAACTACAGCTGTGACCAGTGTGACAAGAGCTTCAGGAATCTCAGTTCATACTCTGCACACAAACGATCCCACGTTACTAATAAACTGTTTCACTGTTACCAATGTGCCCAAACATTCACCTCATTGTCTGCTCTGTGCAAACATCAGCGCGATCACTCAGGGCTGAAATCACTCCCATCACTGGATCACAGTGAATCTGAAGACACAGAAAGATCCTCTGGTTTCTGTGTCAGACTCAAAAAGCTTGAGATCAGGCTCCACAGAGTTCAGATAGAATCATTTAAACTTGTGTTGAACTGAACTGGTTGCTGGGCTGAACTTCTACATAATACAGATCTACATGGGATCTTCTTTTCTGTTTTTTACTGAGTCAGTTTTGTCCTTTTTTCTCTGTCCTGGTTTTGCTCATCTGTAAATGATTGAAACTCAGTCAAATAGTTCATTGTTCTCCAGCAAAACGTTTTGGAAACTCATGTTTAACCTTTAAAACTCTGACATGTTTTAGCACACAAGGCTTCATCGGGGAGTTCACTCATGATTGGACTATGAGAACAAAGGTTTTTAGTTCTTTCAAAGAGAGTCTTGGAGATGTTTGATGTTTCTGTTTTTCTGAAACCACCTGAAAGAAAAACTATTTTTCTTGCTTTATGTAGTGTGGAAGTTTTTAATGTTTCTTCATCTGTGATGTTCTTGAATGTGTTCACGTGAAGATGGTATAAATAAACTGTCCTTTCAGCTTTAGCTCCTAATTTATTCATTATTTATGGATGTAGCACAGCAGCCGTCTCTTGATTAACACATGGAGGGCTCGGGATCTGATGGTGTCGTCTCCCTAATTTGCCCACTCAGTAAATCTCACTCATGGCCAAGAAATTGAAATAAACCTTGTTTCCCTGCTGGATAGTGATCCACTGTAACTCTGCTCCTCCTTCCTGTTTAGGATTTCTGTGGCTGAAGTAAAATTCCCTCCATCCATCACTTATCCCAGCTAACCCAAAGTGAAATAAAGTTTTGCTCGTCTTAAAAAAGCATTACAATAATGGGCATTACCAATGCAAACTGAATGATACAGAAGATGAAAGAAGAGACTTTGATCAGTTAATAAAGCTCATGATCTGGATTCATTGTGGCTGCTACACAGATACTTCTGGGTCACTTCTCTCAGTTAGGAACCTTACTCAGATGATGTTACACACCTTGTTATTGGACTGATTTCTACTGCTGGACTACTCCTGCGGAGAGTAACAATACTCTTACTAATTAGCTCCCTTTCACACCTTTGGGGATATTTATTTTTGTGTTTGCAGCGCTGTGAGCCAGAACAGCGAGAGAAAAATCTGCAACAGCGACGAGCCGAATGCTTACGTGAATCGCAGCAGCTGCACATGTGCTACGCTGAATTAGAGGATATCTTTGCTCTGGATTTCTATTTCTACTTTTTCATTTCTATATGATTCTTCTTGCATCTAAACAAAGATGATTCAATTTGCTAAATGTTGATGGCTCTTCGTGCTCAGGTGTAAATGAGACGTAATATTTGCTCTTGGTTTGGTTCTCCTGTACAGAACCTTGCAGTACAACAGAAACCTAAAAACATTATTTGTAGTTGTTATTCTTAGTTGTTCTGCTGCCTAAATACCACAGGGTCTGATTATGAAGTTATTGAGCTGCACATACGTTACGACCTGCTTAAGTTCGAGGTCACAGCGTCTGTAGAGCAGCTGGAACATAATGAAGTCTACAAGGTTAAAGTTTTCTGTTGGGTCTGTGTTTCCACAAACCCCGCTAATTCTAGAGACTTATTCATCATGAAGAAAACAAGACAGTCGATCGATCGATTACTTGCGCAAGGGAGGCCTCGTCTGTGTCCAGCACCACAAATGACCCCGATGGTGGCCTCCTCTCGCTGCCTTTTATTGACAAACTTCAAACAATAGTTTACAAAACACCTCCCCTTGCAACCCCCTTTGGTTACAAAGACAAGGCACTGTATGTAAATGTATACACTGAGTGTGTGTGTGTGTGTGTGTGTGTGTGTGTGTGTGTGTGTGTGTGTGTGTGTCAGACCTCCTGCTGACCAAAGGGTCGTAAACCCAGGAAGTTTACATCAAAAGAAACAGATCTTTCAGATAGGATGTATCTACAATAAAACCTCCCCCAGCACAGAGTGGCTGGAGAGGTGGTCAGGATCAAAGGAATGGCTTTGATCCTACTGCTTGAACTAAGACTGTACAAATTTAAGAAACACAATGGCAACATTCAACAATTAGACTTAACGAGACGTTTTCAAAAATCTCAGTTTTCAGTGAAAACGCCGTTTACGTGTGGACCAAAGGCGCAAACGCTCAGAAAAATCTGCGTTTTCAAAAATCCCGGTGTAAGTGTGGGCGTGGCCTTACTCAGCTTTGATGCTGCCAACGTGGTCACTGGATAAAATGAAGTAACCGGTCAAGGCAGCAGTGGCAGAGCAACCCTTATATTCGGTTTCTCATGTTTAAAAAATACTCAGTTACAGCGCACATTTAAACAGATGATCTTTGTAGGTGGGATAAACCTGCTCTCAGCAAGAAGGTCGTGGGTTTGAATCCATGTCTGATTCTCTCCTGGTACCCTGACATCCTCCCACAGTTTAACTGCTTCTTGCCTAATAACAGCTGGGATAGGGTTACACACACACAGTCCTGTTTTCATATCTCCGTGGGAACATTGATGTAATGCTTTACCTAACACCTAACCCTAACCCTAAAAACTGAATGCCTAACCCTAACCTTCAGCCCTAAACCTAACCACAACCTAATCGTACCCCTGACACTAAAACACCATGTTTAGTCTCAAAAACGTCTTCAAACTCTTGGCGACGCTCATTTTGTCCACAAGTGGAGTCACGTTCCAGTTTCTGTAAACATGGTGCAAACACACACGACCCTGAGCTGAAAAGATGGATGGATGTGTAAAATCCATATTGCTGCTGTTCACAGCAGGACTTTGTTTAGCTTCTGTTCCAGTATTCCTGAACTGGCTTCTCCAAACCGGCAGCCTGCTGTTACGATCAGCTGTGGGAAATCTACAAACTCATTACAAAATATCAGAACTAAGACTTTTATTTTGACGTGTGGCTTCTCAGCTGGAGTTGGTATACGGCGAGCTGTGAGAGGACAGAGATGGAGAACGCACATTTAACTCTTTAACAGGAGATACGTTACGACTAACAGACGACTGCTGTCTACATGATGTCTTTGCAGCCCTTATGCTACATGTTACACAACTTTTCTTCATGCCAACAAGACTGAGGTGCCACATAGTCGACACATACAGCTGATTATGATGCATGTTTTACTATTGCTATGTTCACATCATCTGCTTGGCTTTATTACTGAAAGCCTGGAGATCCTCTGACGTGTGCATGGCTGATGTGAAGTATGATTAGTCCTACATGACATCAACAACAGAGGCAATGAAAGCTTTGTTGTTAACAGGTTGTAGGTAAAGTCAAATGTCTACTTCTACACTTGTGTTGGGTAAAGTTCTTCTCACTGCAGCAGATTTATATCTGTGCTTTCACAGGGCGTGATGTGGAGCTCAGCGCTGAGGTGCAGGTCTCCTTGGAGACGGCATCCTGGCTGAAAGTATTATCATGCTTCCAAAACATTTCAGCTTTTATTTTGAAAGAAACAAGACTTGAAAACGAATCCCCTTCTTCCTCTTTGTCTTTGTTCTTCAGAGGAGTGTCACCTGGACAAACTCAGGGCTGTTCTAGAGCCTTTCTTATTATTTGACTCCATAGAAATAAAACTGAATGGAATCAAACAAAAACTCCCAAACAGCTAAAACACTTTGCTTTATTCTCTTTTTTAACAAATACGTTGAAGTCCATCCACAACAACACAGCTGAGATCTCCTTTGTAATCAAGTGTTTACATCCTTTGTACAGATCTGCATACAAAACAATCATTTACGTCCCACAGAAGTCTAGTTACACGTAACTATACAAGAACTGGTGAATGACAGAAACATGAGACACATGATCACAGGTGATAACAAAAAGAGAAAGAATTCATGTGTTAGTGATGTTTTTCAGCCCTGATGGCTCATGTTGGAGAAACAAGCTGAGGTACGTGGAAAGTTCACACACACAAGTGGGCGTGAGCGCACACACAGAGAGAAACACAACTGAAGCATCTGTTTGCTGTTTCTGCTTTCATCATCTCTGCTGCTGTGTCAGGCTGGGGTCTCTCAGTGACGTGGTTGAGGTGAAGTATGACGAGTATCCCTGATTCAGTCCATGGAGACAAAGGGCAAAGAAAGCTGTTGTTAACAAACTCTATGGTGATGTGGCATTTAGCTCTGACTCTACGCTCTGCTGAATCCTTTGAACCTGCTGATCAGTAAAGCTCTACGTGCTGCAGCAGATTGACCTCATCTGTGTTCACAGGTGTGGACCTCAGCGCTGAGGTGCAGGAGACTTTCATTCAGTTCTCCCTGCAAACAGCATCCAGCCTGGAAATACTGTCATCTTTCCCACAAATGGTGCTCTTATCTCAGAGAAGAAGTCTGATGTAAATAACTGCAATCAACAGTGATGTTCTGCACAGATCACTTTTCCATTTTGCTCTCTAGATGAGTCCCAGCTGCCTGACCTTGTGTCCAGGTGATCGTCTCACTGAGGAGCTTTTGTTCTGAAAATCTCACGTCCATCACCTGTTTCCTTTTTACTATCTCTGCTCTTTCTTTATTCACAATGCTCATAATATCACACAATTATATTCATCACCTGCATGTTTTTATCCAGCTGCTGTTAGAACCAAACAAATAAAAAGGATGAAAAGCCTGAAATCCTTTGATTTATTACATTTGAAACAAATATGAGAGCATCCCTAACAGCACAGCTGAGACCTTTGTTTTAATCAAGCCTTTGTATCGACACACTTGTAAAGATTCATATACAAAACATAATAGAATAAATCAATATAAAATACACATAATCACAAAAATGCAGCCATGTTGTGAGTTTGCATCTAAAACATGCATGTTTCCCTTTGTACAGGCAGATTTACAGCAGACAAAGCAACACGCTGATCGACTTTGACCGCTGCAAAAACAAAATACCCACCAAGTCTGAAGTCGATCAGAGGAACTGTTGACAGACTGACAGACAAACAGATGCTTGATTCATTAGTGCGATTAAATGTTCTTCTTTAGCAGCATCACTTCATGTGTTTGTGTTCCAGGAATAAAGGTCTGTTTAAACTGGACGTCTCCTCAGCATCACTCGTGCTGTCATGGTTTCAAAGCTGTGCAGAAAGAATCTGAGGGATGATACAGAGGTGACCAAAGTTACAAACATCCAGCTGTGCTGCAAATGTTTGCAGAGCTCCAAACTCTTTGGCTTTCTGCAGAGCAAGTATGGAAGAAGCACCTGAGCTAACTTCAGTTTAGACGATATGAGGAAAAATGCTGCTTCCCAAAGTTTCCTACAAGTATCCAGTTTATATTTAGAGAAGCGAAGGCTCTTTATCCTGACAACTACTCCCTGGTGGATCCCTGTCCTGTGACAGCAGCAAAGACTGTGTATCAGTATCATCAAAGCCACTTCAATAACCAGTGTTTAAAGCTCTCTAGCAGATGGACTTCAGTGGCAGCAGCCTCTGTCTGCTGTGTACAGAAGGTTCCCTGATGAAGCACACAGCAGATGCTGCACTACAACAGCAGCAGCAGCTCAGCTTCAGTTTGGTTCGACGCCCTTTTTGACCTGTGAAACAGCAGAAAATGAAACATTTCAACACCCGTTTGTTAGCGTGAGCTATTCTGCTGTTTTTCATCATTTCACAGGTGAAATAAAATCACATTTACTTCCTGTAGGAGTGATCGTGTCCAGCCTGACTGAGACCATGTGCTCCATCCTGCACAGGTAATAAACCTCTGACATGAAGGGCTGTCAAGTAGTTTTTAGACAAATGGGGGTAAAAGAGACGTTAAAAGCTTAAAGAGAAACTACATTTTCTAAGAACTGTCTGACGTTCACCTCTCACTCTCAGAAAGTATACAGACTTTCTTTGATTCACTGGTGAGATAAAATGCATTTCTTGGACAACATGACTTTGATATATTTGTTTTCCAGGAGCAAAGGTCTGTTTATACTGGCGAGCGATGCAGGCAGGAGGACTCTTTACACTGTGACTGACTAATCAATCTCTTCATCATGCTTGACATGACTTGTCATGACATGAACAGGAAACATTCAAACATGTTTACTGTAAGAACTGCACAAAGGAAGGAAACACAATCCTACACACGAGCACTTTAAAATGGACATTTAGCTTTTCAAACATCAGGGAGCTGCAATAACAACACTGTGCCCATTCTGATCAGACTGAAAGATTTATAGAGATTTATCCATGTGCTGGAAAAGGATTTGATATCAACATAGATGCAGATTAGCAGGAGCATTTTCTTCATATTGATTTAGAGTTCAGTACCAGGAATATGTAGAATTAACATCTGTGTGCATGACGAGTGATGACAATTCAAAGTCAGGCTTTCAAAGGACGTCAGAATTGGTGTCTCTATCTGTGACTGTCCCAGAGGAACCTACCTGAGGGATTATTACAGATCTGTCTATATAGAAAGACTTGCATTGATTCACAGTGTACAATTCTTTCTAATCTATTAACATCTTCCTCCAAATCCTGTTTCTGCTGTTTAATGACATATGTCTGAATACAGACAGTGGAAAAATGTCAGTTTTAGTTTTACTGGATCTCAGTGCAGCATTTGATACAGTTGACCACAACATATTACTCAAACGACTGGAGAACTGGACAGGTCTTTCAGGAACTGTACTAAACTGGTTCAAAACATACGTAGAAAACAGGAAATACTTTGTATCAACAGGTAACTTCACATCTGAGCAGACAAGTATCACATGTGGAGTTCCCCAAGGTTCCATCTTGGGACCCTTTCTGTTTAACATTTACATGCTCCCACTGGCACAGATTATAAAGAACAACAAAATAAACTGTCATAGCTATGCAGATGACACACAAATATATATCACAATGTCACCAGGAGACCAAGGCCCCGTACAATTTTCTCCAGCTAAACAAAACAAAACTGAGGTAATAGTCTTTGGCGCCAAAGAAAAACGATTACAGGTCACCAGAGAACTTCAATCTATACATCTAAAAACCACAAACCAGGCGAGAAATGTGGGTGTAGTGATGGATGCAGACCTAAACTTAGAAAAACACATTAAGACAATAACAAAATCAGCTTACTATCGCCTCAAGAATATTTCAAGGATAAAAGATCTGATGTCTCAACAGGACCTGGAAAAACTAGTCCATGCATTCATCTTTAGTAGGCTTGACTACTGTAACAGCATCTTTACAGGTCTACCTAAAACATCAGTCAGACAACTACAGCTCATTCAGAACTCTGCTGCTCGAGTCCTCACTAAGACCAAAAAAGTGGACCACATCAGTCCAGCTCTGAGGTCTTTACACTGGCTGCCTGTCCGTCAGAGGATAGACTTTAAAGTTCTGATGCTGGTCTATAAAGCTCTGAATGGTTTAGGACCAAAATACATCAGTGACCTCCTGACCCAGTATGAACCTTCCAGATCCCTCAGGTCATCTGGATCCGGTCTTCTATCAGTTCCCAGAGTCAGAACCAGACACGGAGAAGCTGCATTCAGCTTTTATGCTCCTTATATCTGGAACAAACTCCCAGAAAGCCTCAGATCAGCTGAAACACTCAGTTTATTTAAATCCAGGTTGAAGACTCACCTGTTCTCAGCTGCATTTGAATAAAGCACCAAATCCACACTTTTAAGCTTAAATTTCAAAACTTACATTTAACTACTGATTTTATCTACTGTTCTGATCTGTTTTGATTTTATATACTGTTTTGTTTGTTTGTTTGTTTGTTAATTAGTTAGTTTGTTTGCTTGTTTTAATCAATTTTAAATCATGCTTTTTATTTGTTTTTGTTTCTAATGTCTCTGTAAAGCACTTTGAATCACCTTGTTGTTGAATTGTGCTATACAAATAAACTTGCCTTGCCTTGCCATCAGAAGGGCTCAAACCTCCTGCTGTTTCTACTGGACCATAAATTCTACTTTATGATCATCTTCAAAAATAAAAACGTGAGTTTATTTGTGAACTCTGTGAAATGTGTCTGATGTTTAGTTTGAACCAATCCTGTGTCAGCTGCAGCCACATCATTGCCACACATACAAATGGGTGCGTTCCTGTTTAGACCTGCTGGCTGTCAATGGGCTTCATTCCATTTCAGACTGCCGGTGGTCGGCTGTGATCTAAACTCAACATGGCTCCTGTGTTAGAAGAGCCTCTGATTTTAAACTTTGCACATTTAATAGTTTCTTTCCAACACTGTGGAGCTACCAGTCCAGTATATGTAGCCCACAGTAGATGGAGTTATCAAGCTGACTGACAAACATCAGGATTCATGTGATCCCTACATGTGGACCTTTCACAGATGGATCCAAGTGCAGATTCAACTCTGCATCACATTTGACTTCAGCTGTTACACACTTTCTAGCTGTGTCACTTCCTGCTTTTTGGATCAGATAGTTTATTCATGTCCACAAATGTTTGGCTGCATGTTTTTATCATCTATATTTCCAGTCTTCATACAGCCGATATTTCATGTGAACTCCAACCTGCCAGCTGCCATGTTTTCAGGGTTCATTCAGTGTTGAAATGTAGGACAAACAGCAGCACATGTTCTCTAAATGTTTGCAGTCATTTTAAATGAAGCTGATACTACATGAGACATTTTCCATATTTACTGTCTTTGAACAGAGAATAATAAAGCCAGCAAACATATACAGGCTGTGCAAATACAAACTTCTGTGGTGCATTTGATGACCTGCAGAGGAGAACAAGTCGGGCTTTTCAGCCCTAACACAACCTCTTTGTTCTCAATACTACAAAACCTTCAAAGGCTGATATGCAAGTTTGCATGAATCAGTTGTGTTTGTTTCTAGTATAGTTATAAATAAGCTGATCAAATATCTGCTCACTGATTAGATCCAGTATCTATTACAGATGAACTGGATATCACAGCGCATGTTGTTGATCCGTCATATCAAACTAAACCGTGTTGCTGGTGTAAATATCCTCCAATAAAGTCAGATGAGGGCTACTGTTGCCAGGTAACGATGATGTCACACTGGATCTTCTGATCTTTAGCATCGTAGCGCTCGGAGTCTGATGTTGGCTCATGTGTTGTTAAACACCAACATGACGTTCTACTAGTCAAGGAAACACCTTCACCCACTGATGCTGATCACACAGACCCACTAATAGAACTGTTTTATCAGGTTTATGCAGCGTCAGCATTAATGTCACATTTAATCAGACCACATTTACATTACAAGCCCACTACAACCATATGGAACTCCAAAGTGTTCAAAATTAAATAAATAAATAACTCATGATGAAATAAATAACTATGTGAATAAATAAGACACAGATATGTATTGTGAAATAATTGAACACATTTTGAAAAAAAGCTCATTATTGTGAAATATATTGCATTCTGCTATTTACCGTATTTTCACGACCATAAGGCGCACTTAAAAGTCTTAGATTTTCTTCAAAAAGTACGGCGCGCCCTATAGCGCAGTGCGCCCTTTGTATTGTAAGGAGGACGTAGTAGAGAACACCATGAGAACGCTAAAGGGTGAAGTGTGTGCGTTGACTTTATTGCACATACCTGTATAAAAGAACAGGTATGTGCGTTATGCAGGACACCGTTGTTTTAACAACCCTGAAAATGGCAAAGAGACACGCTTACGAAGCACAGTTTAAACTGAAGGCCATCAGCTACGCGGAGGAACATGGAAATCGAGCAGCGGCGAGAGAATTTAAGATTAATGAATCGATGGTTCGCAAGTGGAGGAAGCTGGAAAACAAGCTCCGGCAGGTCAAGAAGACGCAGCTGAGTTTCCGCGGACATAAGGCGATCATCGAGCAAAGAACGAGCGGGAGAAGCGTTTCGACGGTCACCATTCGGCTAAAAGCAGTTTCACTTTCACTTTTTATGAAACGGTGCCATTTTTCCATCCGGACCAGGACTACGGTAGCGCAGCAACTTCCAGCGGATTATAAGGAAAAGCTGGCCATCTTCCGCTCCTACTGCAGCAAACACATCGGCGACAAACACATCCAGCGATGGATGACCGATGGAGACCACAGTTCCACCAAGAGTGGAAGGCAGCGCCGGGCGAGTTACGCCACAATTTGCCAATGGATTGTAGATGCTTGGGCTAACATGTCTGCTGGCACTGTTGTAGGAGCTTTCGCAAAAGCCGGCATCATTTCCGAGGAGCCGCACGGCACGGAAAGTGACTCTGACAGTGAAGAACGTGAACCTGGCATGTTTGATGGAGATTTAGCGCAGCTGTTCAATTCAGACACAGAGGATGAGGACTTCGATGGGTTTGATTGATGATAAAAATGTGAGTACCAAACTTTGTTTTGCTCCTGCTTTATTTTTAAATACGCACACTTGTATGCTTGTGTGTTGTTGATGATGACGATTACTGGTAATAAAAATGTGAGTAAGGTACCAAACTCAGGTTTGCTCCCGCTTTATTTTTAAATACGCATACGGTACTTGTATGCGCCCTATGATCCAATGCGCCTTATGTGTGTGTTAAATACAGTAATGGCACACATAACTGAGACTGCGCCTTTTAGCACAGTGCGTCTTATGGTCGTGAAAATACGGTAAATTTACTTATTATTGTGAAATATTATTTCATGATCATTATTTTTCACAATAACAGAGATTATTCCTGAGGCATTTTATTTATTCCCAGCCATTTTTAATCCAAAATGTCCTTTTTTTCAAAGTCAGTCTTTATTTCAAAATCCCGTTTTTCCCAATGGCCTATTTATTTCATTATTATTACACATTATTTGACCACAAGCAATCTTTTCTGGTTTGACGCCGTCTTTGTAGCCAGAAACCAGCTCTCTCCTCGGCTTCCTCCACTACACGCTTCCCCCACGCCAGTCTCCTCCGTCACTATAAAGGGGAGAGTCATGAGCTCCATCACCCTCACCTGTGCCGTCCAACGTCCCGCCACCAGCCTCCACTGCAGCAGGCCAGAGACCACACCCCTGCCACAATAAGTAAAAGTATATCCTTGCTGTACCCTTAATGCTAAATGTGCTAAATTAACCGCTGCCTTTGCCCCTTTGGGATTATTCTTATGTCACTGGGATGTTGACCTTTGACCTTCACATTAGAGAGATGGGCAGACATAATTAGTGTATGAATTTTAAAGTAACAGGTAATAAAGAGAGTGCAGCAAATGTAGTCAGGTTTATTACTCTGTATCACACATGAGTGCCCGAGGGAGGCGGGGCTGACTGGGGAGACACAGGAAACAGAGAGACAGGGCTGACTCGACATGAAACGATGAAACGTGGGACACGGGAACAGAAACTAAACACAGGCTGAAATGAACACTGAGGGAGGGAGAACTAAGATTACTGAGAGCCTGATAAATAAGAAGAACAAAAACCAAGAAAAACAAGAGTCAAAGAAAACCAAAAACACAAAGCATTGGGCCAGGACCCACTGCTGTGACATTTATATGTGATAAAAACATTAAAAACTGCTCAGATGTTGAAATCTTTCTACGTATACTTTAGGTTCAGCTCTCCAGCCTGGCATTTGGTTAAGCATGATTCAAACATTTGATTTTGTTTAACTGGTTTTAATTATAGTTACTTTTTGTGAACATTTGTTGCAGCATTTAAAAATACATCATTTATTTTCAAACTTTTATTTGATTTAGAGCATCATATTTGACCAACGTAAATGTTTTAATTTCATATAAAATAACTGAAGCAGTGAACTAAATATCTGAAATCTTTCCTTCCTTAAAAGTTATAATCCTACTTAAGTTATAGTGC
The DNA here is from genome assembly GCF_965226115.1 of Aulonocara stuartgranti. Classification (NCBI taxonomy): domain Eukaryota; kingdom Metazoa; phylum Chordata; class Actinopteri; order Cichliformes; family Cichlidae; genus Aulonocara; species Aulonocara stuartgranti. Next base: position 8,868,821 of record NC_138941.1, read on the forward strand.
AAACGCTTAAGCAACAAATATACTTGATGCTAATTAATTAATATTTCCCTTTGATGTTGCAACTATGCGGTCACTTCTGTCTTTAAACAAAATAATATTTTCCAGTTACAGAAATCATAAAGTCCAAACTACACTGAAAAAAATATGTTGTTGGATTTACTTAATTCAATGGTGGACATTTGTTGCACACAGATGTTTTGCTTTGGCAGCAACTTAAACAATTGAGTTAAATTAACACAATTTATTCATGTTCAATAAGCCTGTGCAATTTGTGTTGATAAAATGTGACTTAAACATGTTTTGATGAAGTAATTTGAGCTCTTGGAATATTTTAATCCTTCACAATTTTCTCACTTTATCCCAACACCATTCAATAACTTTTACCCAATACTACTTGGTCACTTAAATACTACATGTTATCTTCAAATTACATTTTGCTATTATATTCTAGTATCAAATACACAATTTTCAAATGGAGGCCTTATAACAGATTATATTGTTCTCTTCCAAGATGGTTGCTGGCATCCACCAGTAACCTTTCAAAACAAAATGTCTAATTTCACTGCATTGACAGTAGGTAAAGAATTAAACTGACATTACTCCTCCACTGAATCTACATAAATCAACAGTTAAATAATGTCAGTTCTTCCGTGTTCTCTGGAATCAATCACAGCAAAGAAATTAGACTGTTTCTTTTGAAAAATGTTGGGAAAGAACAAATCAAGATCAAAAATCAAGATTCAGTTAAACAACAATTATAACTAAACAATTTGAGATAATGTTAGTTTCCATTAACATTAAATTAGGTTACTGAATTGGCAAACACCTTCCTATTAACATTACCCATTTTACCCCAATAACTAAAGAAATTAGCACTTGCAGGTCAAAACCTTTATTCAAGAGATGCAAAAATAACATTGATACAGTGACTGTCAAAAATTACAGCACTGATCATACTGTGACATGTTGGTTCAAAACAGCACACTTAGAAATATTCAACGTTCTTTACTTCAACTGAATGAAACTGAAAACACCATTTCACACGACCCATATGGGATATTTAGACTGTATAACTGTTCACTCTACATCTCTTCACTAGTAAAAGAAAGAAAAAATACAAAGAGAAATTTAAAAATGCTGCCAAAATGCTGCACAGAGCAAAAGGAAAAACAAACAACAACAAAAAAATGGCCCTGTCCTCATGGCAGTTGCAGTGTATATAAAAATGAACCCTGCGATCTGTTCCTGGAATTGAGCTTCAAAAATGCAGCAGAACAAGTGTGAGATTTAAATGTCTTCTCACCTAGAGCTGATCACCTTGCATGCATAACAGTGAGCTTTCCTTGCAGGAGCAGTTTTGTCTTAGTTGTGAGCTTTTCTTGTACCGGACTCTGCGCCCCAATTTTAGTGTCAGACCACACCTTCAGAGTATTCCATCAACAACAACAACAACAACAACAATCTTTATTTATAGAGCACATTAAAAGCCAGGGGCATGCCAAAGTGCTTTACATGAAACAATAAAACAATAAAATGATTTACACTAAAACATCAGAGTCATATAAGTGTGGGATTATGTTCACAGGTAAAAACCACTAATAGGAATAATCTATAGCACACAGCTATAGCAAAGTAGAACTGTACCATCATACACAGTGATAGAGGACATAGGCTACGCAACAATAAAATAATAAAATAATTAGCACTATAACGTCAGAGTCATATAAGTGAGAGATTATGTTCACAGGTAAAACCACTAATAAAATAAACTATAGCACAGAGCTATAGCAGAGTAAAGCTGTAAAGCTGTACCATCAAACACAGTGATAGAAAACATTGACAGCGCAGGACAACGCAAAACAACCAGACACATTAATAGAACAACTCACTAGAAGCAAGGCGAGAATTTAACTAGTAGAAAAAGCAAGTTCAAACAGATATGTTTTAAGCCGTGATTTAAAAGATTGAATAGAATCAGACGCCCGGATGCCAATCGGGAGACTGTTCCACAGCTCAGGTGCAGCTAGAGCGAACGCTCGATCACCTCTAGACTTCAAGCGAGATCTGGGCTGGACCAACAATGACTGTGAGGAAGATCTTAAGGCCCTCGTAGGAAGATATGAATTTAAGAGTTCCTTAAGATAACTTGGCCCTGTGTTATTAGTAATTTTAAAAGTAAACAACAGAATTTTAAATTGAATACGAAATTTCACAGGCAACCAGTGCAGATCAGCAAGGACGGGAGTGATGTGAGCAAACTTCTTAGTTTTAGTTAGAATGCGTGCAGCGGCATTCTGGACTGTCTGTAATCTATGTAAAAGGGTAGAGTGGAGACCATAATAAAGTGAATTACAGTAATCTAGTCTTGACGTAACAAAGGCATGGATAAGCTTTTCCAAGTCATTGTGCGGGATGTAGTGTTTGGCCCTGGAAATAAGGCGAAGTTGGTAGAAACTAGATCTGACGACAGCAGATACTTGTTTATCAAGTTTAAATGAGCTGTCAAGTAGCACACCCAGATTCCTAACAGTGTCAGGGAAAGAACTAGTGAGAAAACCAAAAGCATCATGAAGTTTGGCACAAAGAGCGTCACTGCCAAAGATCATAATTTCAGTTTTCTTATCGTTAAGGATAAGAAAATTTGCCAGAAGCCATTGCTTGACCTCACACATGCACTCTCGAAAGTTACTCACGGACATAGCTAGATCATCATTCAGCTCAAAATAGATCTAGATGTCATCGGCATAATAGTGAAAGGCAATGTGGTATTTCTCAAAAATGACACTTAAAGGAAGCATATACAGTGAGAACAGGGTAGGGCCTAGCACAGATCCCTGGGGGACACCACAGCAAACAGGTACAGCGGAGGAGGAGGAGGTGGCCAAGTGAACCGAAGAGAGCCGATCGGAGAGGTAAGATTTAAACCAATCCAAGGCAGCGCCCTTGATGCCTACAGTGTGCTCTAGTCTCGCCAATAGTATGTTATGGTCAACCATGTCATCAGAACCAACCACGACGCAAGAGGAACACTGATGACGTGCAACCCTATGACCCAATCTGGGGCAGTGATGTACCAGCGGAGTTCAAGTTGTGGACCACCGGACAGAAGGTCCTGCACTCACTGTTCCCATGGGTCGGAACTGGAAAAAACACGTTAAGAATTGAGACTCTTGACTACCGATTTGGACTTTTCCTGAACAGCTCAACAAAGATAAATAAGGCTCAGAATGAGGAAATCGACGCGATCAGAATAGTGGTCATGCAACACAGGGTCGCCCTGGACATGATTCTCGCTGAGAGAGGGGGCCTCTGTGTCTTATTCAACACCACTTGTTGCACCTATATCCCGGACAACGTGCACTCCTTGACCATGACCACCGCCCTAGACAAGTTGCGACAACTGAGTAATGCGCAGCAACAAGACTATGTCACGAACAATGAGGACTGGCTGACCTGGCTGCTGAGTGGCAGCTGGAAGACCCTCGTGATAAAAGGACTCGTACTGATAGGAGTTCTGCTTCTATTATTATGCTTGTTTTCTACATGTGTCCTACCATGCATAAGATCCATGATTGACAAAATGGTACAGGCCACAGTAATTACCTATGTTGGACTGCCACTAGAAGATGAACCGGATGAAGATTTAGTATAGAAACACACACACACATACTGAATGATGCTACAATTGAAAATGTTATAATCAAGTGATTGTTGGCTGATAATAAAGTATGATTAAGTGAAAAATATTAACATCAGGAGGGGATGTTAAAGAAGAAACGCTTTAATGAGTTTTATGTTGCATTAAAGTACATGTTCATATTTTACTCTTAATAGGAAAAGAACAAAATGTACTACTCGCTCTGTTTATAGAAAGAGGAAGTTCACCCTATGATATTTATACGAACTTAGACACACACACACACATATATGCAAAATTAGAGGAAACTGCTATGCTTGTTTCACCCTGCTATAAATAATAAACGACTACTGCAGCTCGGTGTGAGTCCTCTCTGAGCCCTCACCCGTGCAGCACGTTAACCATCTCCAAGTGTCTCAGTGTTGTTTATTCACCTAACTGTTTGATAACTGTAAATCTCTGACAAGAGTTTATTTATACCATCTTCACGTGAACACATTCAAGAACATAACAGATGAAGAAACATTAAAAACTTCCACACTACATGAAGCAAGAAAAATAGTTTATTCCTTTATGTAGAAAAAACAGAAACATCAAACATCTCCAAGACTCTCTTTGAAAGAACTAAAAACCTTTGTTCTCATGGTCCAATCATGAGTGAACTCCCCGATGAAGCCTTGTGTGCTAAAACATGTCAGAGTTTTAAAGGTTAAACATGAGTTTCCAAAACGTTTTGCTGGAGAACAATGAACTATTTGACTGAGTTTCAATCATTTACAGACGAGCAAAACCAGGACAAAGAAAAAAGGACAAAACTGACTCAGTAAAAAACAGAAAAGAAGATCCCATGTAGATCTGTATTATGTAGAAGTTCAGCCCAGCAACCAGTTCAGTTCAACACAAGTTTAAATGATTCTATCTGAACTCTGTGGAGCCTGATCTCAAGCTTTTTGAGTCCGACACAGAAACCAGAGGATCTTTCTGTGTCTTCAGATTCACTGTGATCCAGTGATGGGAGTGATTTCAGCCCTGAGTGATCGCGCTGATGTTTGCACAGAGCAGACAATGAGGTGAATGTTTGGGCACACTGGTCACAGCTGTAGTTTCCTTCCATGTGTGCACGTTCATGAATGTTACGATGACCTGACTGTGAGAAGCTTCTCTCACAGTAGATGCACTTGTAGAGTCTCTTTCTGGTGTGGATCTGTTGGTGTCGTCTCAGGTGATGTGGAGCTTTAAAAGTCTTCTCACACAGGTCACATTGATAAGGTCTCTCCTCAGTGTGGGTAAACATGTGTTGTTGTAACTGTGCGTCTGTTGTAAAGTATTTGCCACACTGTTCACAGCAGTACACATCATGTCTGGTGTGAATGCGTAGGTGTGTATTTCGGCTCCCTCTCTGGCTGAAAGTTTTTCCACAGATGTCACAGCTGTACGCCTTAATTCCAGAGTGGGTAACTAGATGACTCTGTAAGTGGCTACTGCGAGTAAAAGCTCTGCCACACTGATCACAGCTGTACGCTTTAACTCCACTGTGGATGAGTTGGTGTGTTTTTAGGGAACCCTTTGAGGAAAAAGACTTTCCACACAAGTCACAGCTGAACGGACTCTCTCCAGTGTGGATGACCTGATGCTGTTTTAGTTTAGCCCTCACAGTAAAACCCTTCCCACACTCGTCACAGGTGTGTTTTTTCTCTCCCTTTCTTCTGTGAGGTTTGTCGGCCTCCTGAGAGCGCTGACTTCTGGCTCCATGTTGGTCCTGCAGTGACAGAGATACAAACAGAGGCAGTGAGTGAAATGCAGTCGTGGAACAAACTCAACCTTCAAACTCCATTAACACTAGTTTTAAACCTGAAGGTGGAGCGTGGCACCAAACACCACTTAAACCCCCGGAGAGCAGCCATTTGGCTTTTAGCTAGGCTTTAGCTTCAGACAAGTGGAAGCTAAATGGGCTAGTCATTCATATGTATATTAGGTTGTTACCTGGGAATTCTGGAGGGAGGGGAGTGGGGGTGTGTGATTGAGGGGGTGGGGGAGTGGAGTGTTTCAGTTTGCCATCTTAGGGAGAAATCAACACACATGGGTGTATGTCCTTTGTTGCTGAGATTTATTGATAAAAACAGTACAAAAAACCAACCATTTGTACACATATTTACAAATAATAATAAAAAGTGAGTGAGTACATTTCAACATTTTCAGCAATCACTCACAATCCTGGCACTGCCATGGTATCTTTAGTCTGCATTTACCACATGTGTATCTGTTGCAGTGAACACATCGCACAGTGGCATGATTGTTCTTGCATTTGTGTTTGACCTGACACATGGCTCTTTTTCCAGGGCTAGGTGTGGAGGGTTGTGTCCAAAGCAACTGTTCTTTTCTTGCCTTCTTCTCAGCTACATGAGAGTGAGCCAACTCTCTTGCAAGCTCCACCAGGAAGTCCACCCGTCTTTCCTTCATCCCGGTGCATGCTTGATACAGCACATGTGCATTCAGTGCTGCCATGTCAATCATGTTATAAAACACGGCAACTGGCCAGCGCCGTGTTCCTCTGCGGACAGTGTACTCCCGAACCATCTGGTCCATCACATCCACGCCACACTTTGTTTTGTTGTAAAGGGTGACAGTGTTTGGCTTCCTTTTGGTAGTGTTATCAGTCTGAACCACGCTGTGCATGCTGCTAAGAATATAGACTGTCTTCTTCCATTTGGCCGCATACGCCGTCAGCGTGGCAGCAGAGGTTGAAAACACCTAAGAAATAAGATAAATTGTTTTTTCCATAGCCCTTTAGAATTCACCACTCAGGTATGTGTAAGTGTACACAGGTAAGTGTAAAAGGGCTATGGAAATAACAATTTATCTTATTTCTTAGGTGTTTTCAACCTGGCCAGTTGCCGTGTTTTATAACATGATTGACATGGCAGCACTGAATGCACATGTGCTGTATCAAGCATGCACCGGGATGAAGGAAAGACGGGTGGACTTCCTGGTGGAGCTTGCAAGAGAGTTGGCTCACTCTCATGTAGCTGAGAAGAAGGCAAGAAAAGAACAGTTGCTTTGGACACAACCCTCCACACCGAGCCCTGGAAAAAGAGCCATGTGTCAGGTCAAACACAATTGCAAGAACAATCATGCCACTGTGCGATGTGTTCACTGCAACAGATACACATGTGGTCAATGCAGACTACAGATACCATGGCAGTGCCAGGATTGTGAGTGATTGCTGAAAATGTTGAAATGTACTCACTCACTTTTTATTATTATTTGTAAAAATGTGTACAAATGGTTGGTTTTTTGTACTGTTTTTATCAGTAAATCTCAGCAACAAAGGAAATACACCCATGTGTGTTGATTTCTCCCTAAGATGGCAAACTGAAACACTCCAAGTTGGTGACTTTTGGAGATTTATTTCCCTGGATGATTGAGAATGCATCAAGATGAAACACAAAAGGGAAGTTCACAGCTTTTAGCAGCTCCCCCACCCCCTCGTTCACACACCCCCACTCCGCTTCCCTCCAGAATTCCCAGGTAACAACCTAATATACATATGAATGACTAGTGAATTTAGCTTCCACTTGGCTGAAGCTAAAGCCTAGCTAAAAGCCATTTGGCTGCACTCCGGGTTTTAAAGGTAGAAAGGTAGAAGCCTGGGACTCCTAGTGTTTTAAAGGTCTCTTAACCCCACCTGCTGGTAGTTCTAACACATTACATCCAACCTGCTGTTAAAGATAATTCATGACTGTTCAAACACTAAAATCATGCCCATCCCTCCTGATTGTACACACACACACACACACACACACACACACACACACACACACACACACACACACACACACACAAACACTATTTTATAATTTAGATTATTTTGTTGTTTCCTATTACATATTTCTATAATTTGTATAGATTTATACAGAATTATTCAGTGATAATAAATCCTATGTTTGTTTATTCTAAAGGAACCCCGTTAGCTTCCACAACAGATGTTGCTCGTCTTCCGTCAAATACTCACATAAAATATTACACAATAAAGTGGATTCAAGATATCCACATAATTTCACTCTTACATCCACAGTGAGGTTTCACAATTGTTCAAATATAAGCAATCAATAATAATAATAATAATATCAATAACATTGAGGCACATTACACAAATTTCAAAAACAAATCATGTCTTACAATATTTACAACAACTAAAAGCTCTGTAAATCGGCTTTTAAGTGTTCATTGAAGTTTTGAATAATTCTCTAATTTTTTAAGGCAACTTATTCCACTTAAAAGTTGCTCTAAATGTAACAGTTTTACAAAACGTTACTTTTAACTCGAGCATTTACTAAATTGCAGTTTGTTGAAAACTGTGTAATATGATGATGTATTTCATCTGGATACTGCAGCTGAGCAGAATAAATGTGGTGTGTTTAACAGAATTGCTTTCTTTAGAACTACAAGTAAGCCATAGAATATTTTAGCCTGTACAGGAAGCCAAGAAAGGTTATTATGCATTTGATCAATATTAGTATAGTATGAACATCTTCACACTAATCTGGAGTCTGTTAAGATCTGTCTCATTAGCTGCTGACCAAATGATTGAACAATACTCCAGATGAGACATTACTAGTGCATTAATGACATCTTTCATAATGAAGAAGTGATACACAAAGAGCATTTCATAGCCATAGCTATGCCTTGTCGGCAGAGTTATGTGACATTAGTGATGTTTGTACTTTCAGCGTTAACTTGGTTTTAAAGCCTTTAAAATATACGCCGTTCAATAGTCGACCTTAATCTGACAGAGAATGTGATGATTTTGTGGATAATTAAAGTCAGTCATATATCCACAAACACAACAAGCTGAAAGTCAGTGATGCTGCTCGGTTTGCAGTCCTGAACATCACGGCACAAGCAGGATTCACTGCACTGTTAATGTTAGCTGTGTTATATTGCTGCCTCTGTTCGGTGGTGTCGAGCCAAACGCACTTTAACGTGTGTTTGAACGAGCTGACGGTTCACTCGTTAAGCTGAAAGAAAGATGCTTTAATCACAGCAGTCACACATGTGTCCACTGCAGTATCTGGAACTCTTCTTGTTTACACTCGTAATAACACAAACACTAAATCCTGCTTCTCTGGTGCTGTTGTGTAGCAGTGTGTACACCTGAGACTGTCACCTGTCTGTCTGTCCTGCTGAATCAGTCTTATTAGGTAATGTTCAAATAATGTGATCATCCCAGTGTTTCCAGTGTGGGAGAAAGTACTCAGGGCCTTCAAGTTACACACTATGAAAGGCAGCAACAAGTTTAATGTTCAGAAACCTAAAGTCTGTATCAGCAGCAGGATGGAGCTAAAAATAAATGTTGGTTTCAGTTCTATGAAGCTTTGAGTCTGTGAAGGTTCTCAGTCATCCAGGTCATCGTAGTCAAAGGAGCTTGCAAAGAAAAGCGTCTGGACTTCTTTAAGTTACTTGAAGACGTTTCACCTCTCATCCGAGAAGCTTCTTCAGTTCTCTCTCTTCACTTGCATACCCACCACGGAGGCCGAGGAGACTGTCAGAAAATGACTACAAGAAGACAGCTCCTTGGAGGACAGGACCAACTTCACAGCCGATCAGATTTGCACCCTGTTAGACCTCTGCCTCACCACTACATATTTCAAATACAACGAAGGCTTTTACAGACAAAAACATGGCTGTGCCATGGGCTCCCCCGTGTCACCTATTGTAGCCAACCTTTACATGGAGGAAGTGGAAAGGAAGGCTCTTGGCTCTTTCAAAGGAAGAGTACCCAGCCACTGGTACAGATATGTGGACGACACCTGGGTCAAAATCAAGACACAAGAAGTGGAATCCTTCACTGCGCACATTAACACTGTGGATAAAAACATCAAGTTCACCAGGGAAGACACAAAGGACAACTGTTTGCCCTTCCTGGACTGCACTGTGCACATTGAAGAGAACGGCAACCTCAACATCGAAGTTTACCGGAAGCCCACACACACGGACCAGTACCTCCTCTTTGACTCCCATCACCCTCTGGAACACAAACTTGGAGTAATCAGGACCCTACACCACCGGGCAGAACATGTTCCCTCTAAGCCTGAAGGAAAAATGAAGGAACACACACATGTAAAGGAAGCACTCAAAACGTGCGGCTATCCTAAATGGGCGTTTTTAAAGTCAGCAAAGAGGCACAGAAAAGAAGACCAGACACCAGCGAAGGAGGATAAGAAGGACAGACGCAACAACATTGTCATCCCCTATGTAGCCGGAGAGTTTTCTCCAAGCATGACATCCCGGTGCATTTCAGACCCAGCAACACGCTCAGACAAAAACTGGTTCACCCAAAAGATAAAACGCCAAAACACAGACTTAACAATGTGGTGTTTGCTGTACAGTGCAGCGAGGAATGCCCAGACCTCTACATTGGAGAGACCAAACAGCCACTTCACAAGCGCATGGCACAACACAGAAGAGCCACCTCCACAGGACAAGACTCAGCAGTCCATCTGCATCTTAAGGATAAAGGACACTCTTTCGAGGATGCCAATGTTCACATTTTGGACAGAGAGGACAGATGGTTTGAAAGCGGAGTGAAAGAATCCATCTATGTCCACTGTGAGCGACCATCTTTGAACAGAGGCGGGGTTTACGACACCAACTCTCTGCCATCTATAATCCAGTTTTGAGATCCCTTCCCAGACGCCTTAACGCCCACTCACATCCTGGGCCATCTGATCTCAGGAATTCGCATGATAAGGTGGGGCCAGGTTTCACAATGAACTCACCCGAAACTCTGGCTGATTGGGACCCACACCCAGTTTCACACCTTGGCTCAGGCGATTAGAGGAGGGGGGTCCTTTTGTCCCTCTGTGGGGGGTCACTCCCACTAGGTTTATATCTGGGACTCTCCACCATTTGACCTTAGAACTGAAGAAGCTTCTCGGATGAGAGGTGAAACGTCTTCAAGTAACTTAAAGAAGTCCAGACGCTTTTCTTTGCAAGCTCCTTTGACTATGAAGCTTTGAGTATTTTGGATCAGCAGCTGCTGTGTTTGTTGCATCATATTGCTGTAACTGTTTATATGCTTTATATATTCTGAGCTAAGTTGATCTATAGTGTTACATCATATTCTATAAGGATGTTATGTGTTTGTAGACCTTCTGCCCAGTTTGACCCATTTAGCAGAAGTCAGCCTGTTTAAGGCTCTGATATCTATTCTGTGTGACTTACAGCAGTTATGACATGGTCTGATTTTCTCACCCAATAAAGGAATATTTCATATATCAGTCTACTCTTCATTCTATCAGACACAGTTATCACAGCTCCTACATTTGCTTTTTACACATATATGTAAGCATTGAGCCAAATTTAGTAATGCCAACAATATAATAACTATAATATTGGCCATATTATATTTACATTACCACAGTGAGGTGACTTTAGTCTCATGAACAACATCAGCTAATTGTTATTTACAGCTAATCTTAAACGACTGTTCAGCACAGAAATGAAGCCCAACAATCATGTTTTACAGTCCTGTGGTCTCAGCCTCAGATACTCATCAAATCACACAGAGCTCATGTAGAAACAAATTAACTAAATATGTTCTCCTTCATTTCTGTCAAACAAAGCTGTATGAAACGTTTCCAGCTGTTAGTACATAAACACATAAACAACAGCTGCTTGTTTCAGTGAAAATACATTGATGGGTTTTTAATAAAGTTGTGCAGCTGTAAAGTATTTTGTCTGGTGTCAATTCTATCGTCAGCTACATCGTTATGGCAAATGTTCAGATGTATATGGTGATAAATATCTTTGGTCATATGGTCCTGCTCTGTCTGTCACCTTCTGTGTTGAGCTCATTGTTTCCTCTGTAGTGGCTGAGCTGAGTCCAAGTAGCTGAAAATGTTCCTCTGCTGCTCCGTCAGACTCTCCTCCTCCTGCTGATCAGCTGGGACACAAAACAGATCTTTGTTAGGCTCCACACTGCACTGAAGAGTCAAAGTGTCTCATATGTTCATCTGACAAGTAAAAGAACACATTGTTGTTTCCCGAGGTGGGCAACTTGTTGGAAACAAACACAAAAGGTTTGAGCACTGATACCTCCCATTGCTGGCATTGAAAGATGCAACGCCAGCAATGTGGATTGGTTTGAGTCTTGACAATCCACATTGCTGGCATCTTTCAATATGTTTGAATGCACCAGTGTAAGTGCAGCCACTCAGACTCAATGTGTTCATAGAAACAGGTGCACATGTGTCACGAGTTCATCCAGCAGTAGCTATGGCACTTGGCCACAGGGGGCAGCAGTGGACTGACCTGCATTCGAGACTGCTCCAGCTGCTCTGTGACAGTCAGTAGATCTGCTACAAATTGCAGATCATATGCAAGTTTTGGAAATGACATTATAAATATTCCTAACTTAGCCACGGCAGCCATGTTGATGTATTACCTATACTGGCTGAAAATGTTCATTTGCAGAGAAAAGACACAGGCAGACTGTGCTTACAGGACAACAACAACAACAATCTTTATTTATAGAGCACATTTAAAAACCAACGGCATGCCAAAGTGCTTAACATAGAACAAATTAACACAAGTATAATCAGAGTCATAAAAATAAAAGTGTAGAATTATGTTCACAGGAAAAAGCCACCAATAGAAAAAATATAACTATAGCACATAGTTATAGCACAATATAACTGTGCCATCAACACACAATGGGGATAAGACATACACAGTGCAAATAAAAAGCAAGATAGGGAAATTAGTAAAATAAATCACTGCAGACAAGGCCAGCATTTAACCGGTAGAAAACGCAAGATTAAACAAATACGTTTTAAGCTGTGATTTAAAAGATTGAATAGAGTCAGACGCCCGAATGCCAATGGGAAGGTTGTTCCACAACTCTGGTGCGGCCAGGGCAAACGCTCGATCACCTCTAGACTTCAGCCGAGATCTAGGCTGCACCAACAGTAACTGTGAGGATGATCTTAAAGCCCTAGCAGGAACATATAAGCTTAAGAGTTCCTTAAGATAGCTCGGTGCTGTGTTATTAGTGATTTTAAAAGTAAACAGCAGAATTTTAAATTGGATACGGTATTTCACAGGCAACCAGTGCAAATCAGCTAGGACGGGAGTAATGTGGGCAAACTTCTTAGGTTTGGTTAGAATGCGTGCAGCAGCATTTTGGACTGTCTGTAATCTATGGAGGAGGGAGAGTGGAGTCCAAAATAGAGTGAATTGCAGTAATCCAGCCTCAAAGTTACAAAGACATGGATGAGTTTTTCCAGGTCTTTATGCGAGATATACTGCCTGGCCTTAGAAATAAGGCGGAGTTGGTATAAACTGGATCTAACAACAGCAGACACTTGTCTATCAAGTTTAAATGAGCTGTCAAGTAACACGCCCAAATTCCTAACAGTGTCGGAAAAGGAGCTAGTGAGAAAACCAAAAGCATCACGAAGTTTGGCACGAAGGACGTCACTGCCAAAGACCACAATTTCAGTTTTCTTATCATTAAGGATAAGAGTATTTGCCAGGAGCCATTGCCTGACCTCACACATGCACTCTCGAAAACAATTCAAGGACAAAGCTAGGTCATCATTTAACTCAAAGTAGATCTGAATGTCATCAGCATAATAATGAAAAGCGATGTGATATTTCTCAAAGATAGCGCTTAATGGAAGCATGTACAATGAGAACAGAGTAGGGCCTAACACAGATCCCTGAGGGACACCACAACAGACAGGTACAGCGAAGGAAGAGGAAGTGGCCAAGTGAACCGAGGAGAGCCGATTGGAGAAGTATGATTTAAACCAATCCAAGGCAACACCCTTGATGCCTACAGTGTGCTCAAGTCTTGCCAATAGGATTTTATGATCAACCATATCGAAAGCCGACGATAAATCCAATAGCACTAGGACCGAGGAGCGTCCATTGTCAGCTTTTAGTAGAAGGTCATTGAGAACTCGGAGCAGCGCTGACTCAGTGCTATGATGTGGTTTGAAGGCCGATTGGAATTTATCATTAATGCTATTCTCATCCAGGTAGGCCTGGAGTTGAAGCAACACTATCTTCTCAAGAATTTTGGCCAAGAACGGAAGCTTGGAAATCGGCCTATAGTTCGCATAATCATTATAATCGAGGTTCCTTTTTTTAAGAACAGGCTGAATTATAGCATGTTTAAAGGCTGATGGTATGCAACCAGAGAGCAAAGAAGAGTTCAAAAGGGACAATATACTAGGTCCAATTGCACTAAAACAGTCCTTAACTATACGAGATGGAAGAACATCATATACGAGATTAGTATTGTTCATTTGTTCAACCAGACGCTTAAGAGTAGGGAGTGAAACGGGTTGAAACTGATAGAAGGAAGAGGAACAGTCAGGGGTAAACGCAGGGCCTGTCATTAAAGGAAGAGCAGATTTAAGAGATGAGACTTTATCTAAAAAATAATTTAAAAATTGTTCGCAAAGAACCGTGGAGCACGGCAGCGGCATAGTGGGGCAGGGGTTGACCACAGAGTTAAAAATTTTAAATAAAATTCGAGGATTGTTACCATTGGTAGAGATAATTTTTGAAAGAAAAGCTGCTTTAGCCATTTTGGCAGCAGTTTGAAACTTCAAGCGACTAGTACGTAGGATGTCGTAAGATGCCTGGAGTTTATCTTTCCTCCACCTTCTCTCATCCCGCCGACACGCACGTCGTAGAGTGCGAACAGAGTCACTTAACCAACATCGTGAGTAAGTTCTGGGGCGCTTCATTTTAATAGGTGCCACAGTGTCGAGGATGGAGGAACATGTAGTTAACAGGGTATTGGCAAAATTCTCAACCATATGAGGGGTAAGACAATCTGACGTAATAGATGCAGAATACACAAAAGAAGCAGAGAATTTCACCACAGCATCAGCATTAACAGTACGCACATCACATAATAACGTTACATGTTATTATGTGATGTTACTGAAATCATCATGAATAACAGGAGTGGTGATTCCTGTAACTTTGTGTATATAATTTGGCATTTCTTACTGATGTAGGCCAAAAATAAATACATAAACTGAGCACCTGATGGCTTTGAACTTTTGTTGTCCATCTTCCATTGGTTTGAATTTTGCGCTCCAGTACAAACACAAATCCCCCAACCCGAGGATCAGCACAATTAACCTAACAGACCTACACCTTAGTTCACAGATTCACTTTGGTCGTGTCCAAATTCATGGGCTGCATTCTCCTGAGGACCCGGCCTTCGCGGTCTACGTGGGCCGGGTCCTCAGAAGATCGGGTAGGCCGGAAGTAAACGGCCGTGAAATTGGACGGTCTAGCCTTCTGATTAGCGTCACCGCTGTCTCGGTGGAGTTTAATAAACTCAGCCGTCTGCTCCTTGCTGTCTAAAATATAACAGGACACTGGAGTAAACTCTCGGCCATCTCACACTTCTGTTTAATCAGTTTTCTGTTTGACGTTTAGTCAGCTGTGTAAAAACCAAGGAGGAACCCACCCTGGGGATTAATAAAGTTTTATTTTATCTAATCTAATAACTTTAATCTCAGCCAAACCGATTTACTCACGAACAAACAAAACACTGAAAAAAGCCCAACAATAACATTTTTAGGTTGTCTAAGTGACTTATATATTACGTTTGTCACGGCCGGGCGGGTTACACACAGTAATTCGGCGTGCCCGTGTGGCGTGTTGGCTAGACCCAAGCGCGGCGAAGGCTAGCGGTGGGTTTGGAGCAGGCACGCAGTTATTCTAGTAACGATCAGTGCACGAAGCGTGACTTCGGAACGGTCGTTACCGACAGAGAGCGAGCGGAGCCGGGAAGAGAAAAAGGATTGAAGGGATAATCACTCACGGTTGCTGAATCAGGCGGAGACTGACGTCGGCAGAGTTTCGGAGCTCCTGACACGAAGAGAATGATGTCTGGCGTCTCTCTTTTAACCCCGGCCCCGTGATCAGCTGATCACAGCTGATCACCGGCTGACAACGTTTAACCCGAGCAGCGAAAGTCCGCGGTGATCTGAAAATGATGTGCCGGGAGTTGTGCCATTCTCGGCCGCATCAGTAACCCTCGAGCTCCCGGCTAGCTATCGAGCTGGTGGGTAGCAGACGTCTCCGAAAACGTCGAAGCACTTTAGCAAAGATGCGATATCTTGATAAACCGAGCAGATATTTGATGTTTACACAGCTACTTTCTCGCCTGAAAATATGTTAAAAGTTTATTTTGTGACCCAGAAAGATTAATAAGAGTAATTTTAAAACTTAGTAGCGGCCGCCATTAGCCGGAAACTGGAGCTTGGCTGGGCCGCGCTATGAATTCTGGGATATGGTGGGCCACGAAGGACACACCCGACCCATCCTTCAAATTCGGAAAAAGGAGCACGCATTTGTCGGCTGCATTCGGAGGGGTCTACGAATTTGGACAGCCTTCGGCGCGTCGCTGTGACGTAATCGGTCTACAAATGCGGCCTCAGGAGAATGCAGCCCATGAATTTGGACATGACAGTTGTCTAAGGTTGATTTCTGGGATTTCACACAACCCAGGATTCAGATCGTGAATCCAAGATGGGCTTGGATTTACATCATTATAAATGAAATGCGCTCTACTTGGAAGCAGCCGGCCCCGCCCCTTTTGACGGGTTGTGTGAGACTTTAAATCATCAAACTGTAAATTATAAATTTAAATTGTTATTGATCCTTTACCCCGAGTCCTAAAGTGTAGATTTATTTTCTTACTCTTCTTATATTTATTGTTTGTTTACTTGCACCGCTGTAACTGCAGCCTCGTCGTCTCGTCTCTCTATATGCTGGACTGTCTGTAGCGGAGATGACAATAAAGTTTACTTTGACTTCAGCAGCGCGCAGGCGCACCGAGGGCTCTCGCGCTCACTTTATAGAATTTAGAAAAAACATGGGTGCAGATTATAAGTCTGTATCATAATATCTGTTTGTTGTTTTTATTTTGTTTTGCGAGTTGGTTATTAGATGCCGCTCCAGCCAGCCAGAGACTCCCCGCCGCCCCGCCCTCTCCTCCCTGTGCCGCCAGCAGCAGGCGCACCTCGCAAACGGAGGGCGCCCTTACTCCCAGCAAATGGCTGATAGAAAACCGATCGGTGCCTACGAATTTCCCAATATGCGCTGGCATGACGTCGGGGAAGCATGGGTACGACCAATTATTTTATTTTTTTCTTGCCCGTGATGCCCCCCCCACCACGATGCATTCTATTGGTTTGCACACTTACACACACCCAGCTGTGGTTTCCTGTTTTGCTGGACTCTGGAGAGCCCCGCCTTTAACGCTCTTCTCTCACAGAGAGCAACAGAAAACTTGGAAAAACTCCAGATTGACTGAACTCAGTTCAAAGTTACCTTGACACCTTTAGATGTGAGACGTAGTGATGGTCCGCTTGAAGCTGACGCTCCGGTGCGTGTGTCAGAAAGATCAACACGCTGCTTCAGAAGCACCGTGTCGAGGCTTGATTCGTTTGGCCAGAGTCACGTGATCAGTGACGTCTGAAGCTTCGTTTAGAACGTACCTCTTTTTAAATCGAACTTTATTGAAACATAATGAGTATACAACATACAAACAGATGAAGTTTACAAAAGAACAGAACATGAACATACAGAACCAGGAGTAAAAAAATTATGATATGAGTAGGCGAAAAAAATCAACATATAAATATTGTTCTGAGAGGCTTTTTGTTGGTTGAGTCTGAAATTGATTGTATGTACAATTCATATCCTTATAAAAAGGCAGAAATATGGTGTTTTATTAATAAACTTACATTTATGGATATAAAATAGCTAAAAGTATTAACAAATATTTTTATAAAAAACATTTATCATTCTTCCTGGGGAACTTAAAGAAACAGAATAAAACATTTTCCATCGTAAAGAAAACTCCCTTAAAATATGGACAATAACAAAACTGCTAAATTCTTCCAGAATCTCTGTGTAGAGGAACCAAAAGAGATGTGCCACAGTTTCTGGATGATCCCCACAGAAAGTTCAATTAGTATTTATGTCTCTTTTAAATGTTACCATATAGTGACTGGCTGGGTCACATTTATGAAGAATTTTATATGAGATTTCCTTCACCTTGTTCACAATTAGATATTTATGGGATCATCCAGACTGTCTTCCAGGTGATATCTGGAACATGTCGGTTCCAGTAAGATATTCTATATATGGGAGAGACATGATATCTTCTTGGAATAAACTACGTATTCTCTTATTGCTGTTACCAAGTTCCTGTGAAAAGCAGATTTTTCCCACTGCTAACTCAGCTGGATCAGGGAGAGTGACTGAGGCAGATATTGAGCTGTCAGTGTTTTTATATAACATTAAAGTCCCTGAGGGTATGGCACCAAGCACCATTGAGAATTCCCCAACACTGACGGGAAAATTATATAGTGTAAGGAATTCATTGTAAGTAAGTAGTACTCCCTCGTTAAATTTTAAAACTTAGTAGCGGCCGCCATTGTTGGCAGCTGAAATTTGGCTGGGCCGCACTATGAATTCTGGGATATGGTGGGCCACGAAGGACACACCCGACCCATCCTTCAAACTCGGGGGAATGAAGGACGCATTTGAAGGAGTCGAGAAATCGGGACAGCCTTCGTCGCCTGGCTGTGACGTCATCGGCCTTCAAATGCGGCCTCCGGAGGATGCAGCCGACGTTTTGGGACACAGCTTGTGTGTCTTTGTTGGTCATGTGACCTCCCAGGGACTACACATGGAAACGAGCAGTTTAGCTCAAATCTGGCAGGTTTCCATCGTCTGTTTTTGTCCTGATGTCCATGAACATGAACACTGTCCCTGTCAAACACGTCCAGATAATCTGATCCAGTGTTGTTCTTCTTCTGTGGTGTTTGTGATGGAGCAGCAGCTGCTGATCCTGATGTCCTCCACCAAGGGGGCAGCAAATTCAGCTGACTGTCATCATTTATTAAAAAGATGTAACAATGTGACATAATGCAATATAATAGTGTCAGTTACACATTGTGGGTTGCACTGTGGCCAGAATGGACATTACCTCCTGCCTAATGGAAGCTGTCAGCCATCCTGCAACCATGAATTAGATAAGCAGAAGTGAAGGGATTGTTAACAACAATTTAATAATAAAATGTAATGTGATAGTTGCACTTTATTAGCTCCCCACAATCGTATGAATAATAACCATGAATGCACTGCATGCTCATAGCAAGTTCTTTAGGTTTAAAGTGAGATCCTGCTTTAAAGGGCGCTTCATCTGCTGGGAATGACATGTTTCTTCTAGTATGTAAGGCTCAGCCCATCTTACTGGGACTTACTTTTGTAGATCCACATGCTCTAAACCTGGTGCTCCATGATTGGTGCAGAAGCTTTAAGCTCCTATTAACAAATAATGACCATGGACTTAGTTGTTACTACAATAACTTATCATTGAGCAACTTGTATATTTAATTTTACTTGTAAAACTATGCAAGTAGAATTGAATGGGGCACAGTGAGCTGAGCACAGGCCCACTCTGTGACACTCAGAGGTTTGTGGATATCATACTGAGAGTATTGGACACAGTGCAGCCAGCTTGCAGCCACTTTCCCACCACTTTAGCACAATGTTTACATGAGACTCAGCCACACTAATGTTCCTGGGCAGACATGTGGTGCAGCATGGCTGATGGCACTGTACCTGCAGCTGTCATGGACAAGAACCACTCAATACCTCACCCAAGCCAAGCCTGTGCTGATGTTGTGATCTGAGACCGAGACACTAACCCAGGATCATGATATGATGTTGTGAGAGTTTCACTAAGAATTAGCTCTGATTACAAGATTTCAATCTATGGTAACTCTAATTTGTATTTACTTCAGTTTGTTCATCTTGGAGCTGTGTGCAGCTGAGGACAGTCTTATTATTACCAGGTGAGGATATGTAACAGCCACAGTCTGTAGAGATGATGTCACCATGGAGTGGTGATGTCACTGGAGCTGCCAATATGTGCTCCAGCCAAAGCTACACCAGAGGGTTGTGCTGTGTAACAGGTTGGTGCAGGTGGTGTTATCTACATTTGAACATTAGGCAACAGTCTCATGAAGACACTTTCTATTGTTCACTAAAGACCAACAATAACAGAGACAAAGGGAGAGCAGCAGAACTAGTGCTAACAATTAGCACTGCTAGCCTGCCCACCAACACCAGCTAATGTTCTAAAAACGATGATCAATGATTTTGCTGTAACGGCTCCAGCTGTCTGTGTCAGGGACACGTTGGAGATGAAGTGAGTGATCCAGTGACAAAGGTTTGGAAAGCTGCAGTCAGCTGAGACTAAAGGAGTCACCTGACCGAGAGACCAAATGTTTCACTGAGAACGTCCAGATGAACAGAATCAACCTTTGGGATAATCTGTTCCACACATCCATGTTTCACTTACTGCATTATATTTCCTCATTGCTGTGCACACAGGCCTGTGGCTTATAACCAACTCCAAGTTCAGACTCAGAGGCTGCTGAAGCTGTTTTCTGGAACAGAGACGTGTTGGATATAAAAGCAACTCTTCTTTATGTGTCAGCACTGAGGAAAGGAGCAGCTTCGTTTCTAAGTGTATGAAGGACTGTAGCAGTGTGTGTGTGAGCTTTATTTCACAGACAGAACCATGTCAAAAACACAACTTCAGGTAAAAACAATACAAAATCAAAGAGTCTGATCAGAAGGATTAAACAGAGGAGTGTGGGACTGTTTTTAACAGACAGCAGGTTAAGCCAGGCTGGAGGAGTAAACTGAGCCTCGGTGTGAGCAGCAGTGTGTTTGACAGGAAGCTGAGATAAACAGTCTGGAGCCCATTTAGTGCTTCATATGAAAGTGTGAGGATTTGAAAGCAAATCTAAAATCAAGCAGGAGTCAGTGTGAGAATGATTTGTGCTTTTCCTCAGTCAGATGCTGGGAGTTTCAGTTCATCCATGTTCAGCGTGCTGTGCTTTGTGTAACAGGAGAATATGACAGTATAAATCAAGTCTTCATGTCACTGAAAGCCTCCACAGTCTGCTATGGAGGTGCATCAGTTTGGATTTACAAGAAGAACATTTCTTAAACCTGCCACAAGATGGCGCTCCAACAGAAGGGATGTCCACAGTGTAACACAGACACACACATACTGTGTGAATGTGTGAGTGAATGGGCTTTCAACACAAGGCTTCTGCTGCTACCTTTAATGACATAATTAGCTAACAAGAACAAACTGTTAATTACCACCAAAGAACGGCTCCAGATTTTAGCTGCTGACCATTTTGTGAAACGTTGATTACATCAGCTTATTGTTGATTTTTCAACCTTAATATCAGCTGCTTTAAAGGAGCCTCGTTCTCTGGCAGTAACACTTTTCTTCACTAGATGCAGTGCAGGCACAGTCTGTGTTTCTAAACTACACACTAATGTTCATTGTTGTGCAGCTAAATCCTCCCTCTGGATGGGAAGAATCCCTGTCAGGCTTCAAACACCTGGCTTGGTGTTCTGGAGCTAATGTGTCACCTGTGAGGACTCTGAGATGAACACACAGCAGACACTTCAGTTCTCCGTCTGTGTGTCCTCAGTTTCCCAGCATGCCTTGGCTGTGGTGGTGGAGGTGAATGAGGGGGAACATGCTGCTCTGTCAGCACTCAGGTTTCATACCTGGTGATCTCAGAGGACAAAGCGGCGTTACAGCAGCGCACGTTGATGAGACCTGATGCTCTGAACAGTTCAGACTTCAGCCTCACTCTGAGAAAACAAACGACTGACTGTCAGCAGCAACTACACCTGCTCCATCAGTGACGGAGAGAAGAACTGAGACTGAGAGACATACAGCTGCAGGTCAAAGGTCAGAAACGCCCGCTCTTTGTACGGGTCAGGAGTTAGTACTGCAGAGGTCAGCTTGCTGACAAACCATTTGAAACAGTTTGGAGCTAAAAGCACAACAGCAGAGGAAAGAAGAGACACTGCAGAGATGATGCAAAATATTGTGTTTTGTTCTCAGCTGTCAAAAAGTGTAACACACGTGTTCCAGCACAGCCTTTGTGTACTTTCACTTCTCCATACTGTCCATTGGAAATCCTGTTTGTTACTTTTTGATTTCAGTCCATGTGTCCAAAGCAAACTTCTGTCCCACACTTTCTCTGCTGACTCTTCACCGATGCTCAGATGAT
This sequence comes from Aulonocara stuartgranti, assembly GCF_965226115.1. Lineage (NCBI taxonomy): Eukaryota > Metazoa > Chordata > Actinopteri > Cichliformes > Cichlidae > Aulonocara > Aulonocara stuartgranti. Next base: position 8,890,619 of record NC_138941.1, read on the forward strand.
CTCAGATGATTTCACCAGAACTCATCAAAATTCGGGCTCCACAGAAACCCAGACGTCACTAAACAAGCGTAACAAGCAAAGTGAAAACTGGTCGTTCAGCTTTATTGACCAAAGATAAGCTCACATGTCACCTCATGACACAGACACTTATTTCCACAGCATGCACGAGGACTGACAATAAGTGTCTATAAAGCCACTTCTATCTGCCACACCTGTGCTTCTGTCATGGTTGCTCTCCTCTCACTCTGTCATTTATCCACAGTCTGCCTCCCTCTGCTCCGTCAGCTGACGTCCTCTCTACACCACCTGCTGTGTTTTATCCTGCAAAAACACATTTAAGAAGCGTTGCACCGAGTAACGGGAGGAACTGCTATAAAATCCATTTAAAGGAGGTGGTGCTGAGTGCTGTGACTGGGGTCCCACCACTGACATCACGGGTGGAGGACATGTTGGAAAACTGCTACAAAGTGCTGTGCAGCCAGCAGAGCTTACAGTCTGTCCTGTGTGTCATACAGGCTCTCACACTTAGTGTTTCTGTGACACATTGAAGAGAAGTTTGTGTTGTTCACAGTTGTGCTTGTACTGAGTGACAGCTGACATGACCTAACAGGAATAATGTGTCTGTGCTGAATGAGAAGTAACACACAATGAAGTCTTGATGCATCTCAATCATCCAGGAAAGTGAGTCTGTTGCTTCTGTTCATCTGGACGCAGCGTTTTGTGGGAGAAACGTGTCGTCATCATCAGGTGACGTCTTCAGTCTCAGCTGCAGGTTTCAGTCTTACAAACAGGACATTTGCATAAAGACTGAAAGCAGCTGCAGGAACGATGGGCTGGGAGCTCCGTTCCTTCATCTTAATTATGCAGATTCTCAGGACCATTGATCAACAACCACTGATCCATGTCCATGAGTCCCATTCACAGAGATGTGGGAATGGCTGCAGTCACAGCATGTAAGATGGAAATAAATGAGAAGTATTTAGCTGAAGTGGATTTGATTTATGTTACTTCTTTTTTAACTTGTAGTTCTACATTGGAAGATTATTGTGATATTGAAATATAAAAATACATTTATATTCTATTATTTTCTCAAAATAAGCGTCACACTCGTGGAAGCCGGTGTAGCCGCCGAAACGCCTGCATTTATGGAGACTTTCAGCCCCAGGTAGGCCAGTTATGGATCTTCGGATCCACATTATGTCAGCATAAAATACATACTTAGGCAGAACTTTGCAAATATCTATTTTTCATTTTGTAGCAGCATAGAGCTTTTTTCCAATTATTTTTTAAAAGTCAGGTCAAGGCTCCAAAAGCCCAAAGGCGATATAACAGTTTGTGTTTGCTACATGGATCATTGTAGTTCAGCTTTCCTTTGTTATATTTCTTTAAGAGCTCAAAATGTGTTCATTACATAAATCAAATGTAATTTTCTCTGTAGCACTTCATGGATTTCATCAGCAACACACTGTAGTTGTTCACACAAAGCATAAAGGTAAAAACAATACACACAGTGTTATCTTCATTTTAGATGTCACAAAGTATTTGCGGCTCCCAGTGTTTTCCCGAACCCTGACCCTTTGCGTGGAAACCGGGTCCAAAAGGCTCTTTGGGTGTTAAAGGTTGCTGACCCCTGCACTAGGCCCAACTGACACATATATTTGATTCCAAATACAAAAAATAATGTGTAACCTGCTGGAAGAATGTAGGAGGTTGAGACAGGATCTCAACACTTGGTGTCTGCAACAAAAGACAACAATATGTGGGCCGATCGTGGCTCAAGAGTTGGCAGCTCGTCTTGTAATCGGAAGGTTGCCGGTTCGAGCCCCGGCTTGGACAGTCTCGGTCGTTGTGTCCTTGGGCAAAAAAGCACTTTGGGGTCCTTAGGGACGAGTAAAGCGCTCTACAAATACAGGCCATGTAATGGCAGAAACATTCTCTAGTGTAAATCCTGACTAGTTCATTAACTACAGATCAGTTTCAGTGAACATTATTCACAGAGGGATCTGAGTTCCTTATACCAGACTCTACAGAAACTGTAACACTGTACAGCTCTGCGACTCAACAATATGACAACAATGTAACACACACTAGAATCATCAAATAAAGCCCCACTAACCACTAGAACTAGAACTAACTAACTAGCACTGGACACTTGCATATTAGAGATTTCTACCACCATAGGAGGCGAGATATCATCCTTGAACCAGAGCATCCAGCCCTCAATTTCGGACATAAAAAGCGACGTGGCCAGGCATGATAACACTTTGACTGAACTGCAGGACTGTGGCTCGAACCACTCTGACACCATCGCCACTCTCCAGGCCACTGTGGAGCGTTTGTCTGCGGAGGTAAAGAAGTTAGATGAGAGATGTGGAGCTCTTGAGGCGCTCCAGGAGGAATCATTTAAGAACTGCAGGAATACCAGAAGGCACAGAGGGACCCAAGATGACTGAGTTGGTTCACACCTGTTGGCGGAGGCGCTATCTCTCGAGGAGAAGCCACTCATCGATCGAGCACATAGAGTGAATCGCCAGCGTCCCAAACAAAGTCATCTTCCTCGGCCCATCATCTTGAGATTGCACTACTACCACATTGGTGAGGAAATTCTGCTGAAAGCTGCAGAGAACAAGAACCTGATGTATAAGGGTTTTTAAAATAAACATCCTCCAGATTTCCCTCCCTCTGTTGGAAACGCAGAGCCGCATTTGCAAATATGAGAGGAAGACTACGTGGGATGACCGGCGTCAGGTACAGACTGCTATACCCTGCAAAGCTGTTAGTGACCCATGGTGATGTGAGGAAAAGCTTTACCCATCCCAAAGAGACCGTAGACTACGCGGAGAAGCACCTCTCCCACCCACCTTCAAATGTATTAAAAGCAAGGATATATCTATATGTCTAACGCTGACACAGCACTGTGTTTCTTCTTTTCCCTTTATATTCCATGTAAAGGTGAATATGGAGCGTTTATGGAGCTCGTTTATTGACCAGCTGTCAGTTAGAAGGTAAGAGTTACTAGGTTAACAGAGGTTAGCAGTAACAGTACGGGGAAGTATATTGTGTTGTTCTTTTGTTGGTTTTTATTTTATCCTACTTTACTTTGTTATTTTGATTTTACCTGTTGTGAGTGCTTCCCGTAATTCTCCTTTTTCTTGCGCCGCTGCGGCCAGAGTTCACAACATTACATATTTTTGTATCTATAAACAGGAAGCTGACACTCTCCAGACTTTATCAAAGGTGTGAGCGTCACAGCAGAGGCCTTTGTGTCAACGTAGCTGAAGACAAAACACAGAAACACATGAAGGAGATTTTCCTGGCCTGGATTTTATACAAATATTCTGCAGTACATCAAAAATGAAAGAAAACCATTAGTCAACATATGAACATCACCTCTGAAGTTACAGAGCTTTGATTGGAGACACAGCTGAGCGTTTTGCATTTTGCATAATTAATTACATAATTAATTATGTAACCATAATTAAATGGTTACATCATCTTTAAAGTCCCCAGAGATCAGGAAAAGGGCCTGAGGGTGCTGTGTTTGGAGTCTGCTGGTTACAGTGTGCAGGACCTCACAGGCTGCTGCAGCGTTAGCAGAGGGCGGGACATACACAGCTATCATAATCACGTGTGTAAACTCTCGTGGTAGATAGTACGGTCTCATGCTAACCGCTAGCAGCTCAATGTCCTTACAGCATAGCGTCTCTTTGATAGAGAAATGCCCAGAGTTACACCATCTATCGTTCACAAACACAGCCAGACCCCCTCCTCCCTTCTTACCACTCTCCGCTGTTCTGTCATAAGAGGCTCAGCAGCTAAAGCAGCACACCTGGGTCTCCCAGCCTATTAAAAGCAGCCCTTTGCTTCACCTGCTTCACTAAACATTATTATTTTAAGCAGAGTGGTGTGATTTATGTAGGCATTGCTGTGTGACAGGATGACTTTTCTTGCACACCCACCAAATGAGGGCGCACATGCTTCCACGCCCACTGGTGACTGCACACATCCTTTCAAGGAAGCATTTCATTCATCCCTAACAAATGGAACAAAACACTGTGCAGCGTGTTCAGGTTTGAACGTGGCCCTGGCCTCTCTCTGCATCCACCTGGCACATGCAACACACATCCACTCCCTGCTGAACTGCTTGTATTTGATGTGTTGAAGTTTTGGTAAAGTTTGAATAAATTCCACTTTATTTATAGGAACATTTCATCTGTGGACTCCTGCTTCCCCTCTCCTTGAGCCAGTTTGTGACGGGAACATGACATAAGAAAAGTAATTTATCCCTTTTTGATTCTGTGTATCTGGCGCTCATCCAGTGAGTTCACACTTGGCAGAAACAGACTGAATTTGTCTGGAGAACTTTGGCTTCAGCCAAGTTAGATAAACACACTGTGTCTCTGTCAAAACAGCAGTGTAGTTGTGGCACCCCTGTGAGGGAATGACCACATGAATATTATTTTGTGTAAAACACTCATGTAACGGGACATTTTTCATTGCTATATGTATTTATTTTCAGTTTCTTTAAGAGGATAGAAAATCCATGTAACAGGGATTCATTTTATGTTAGAAAGCAGTGAGGGCGGAACTTTGGTGCTTGCTCCGGGGTTTCGGGGAGCAGTAAGTGGAGCCCACCTTCCGCTGCTTCCTCAGACACGTTCTGGAGGAAAGCAGAGACGCATCGTGTCTTCCTTACTCTGCTCTTCACCTGCTTTTAAAGGTCGGTACACGGTGCTCGCACCGAAAATGTTGTTTATTGTCACCATGGTTACCCAGGTTAATGTGAATGGGAGAGTTAAGGCGGTCCGCCAAAGTTATTTATATGTAAACACGGGAGAAAACCAGAGGAGTGTCCCGCGCGACCGCACCGCGAGCCCGCTCGTTAGGTGGAGCGCTCGTGAAGCAGAGTCAGTGCGCTCCTATGCTCTGTGCAAACGTGTTGTAATGCTCCAATCAAATCAGTTCTGTGAGATGTGAATGTTAATAGTTCTGTTAAAGTGACTGAGTAGATTAGCTAGTGTAACACAAGCACTCTGAGCAACTCTGTGTAGCTAACAGAGGCATTCATGGGTTGATTCAACAAGCTGTGTTTCATGATGCACTAAATAGTGATTTTGCCAGTAAATTACTGGAGGGAACAAATGTAATGTATTTACCAATGCTGTTATTGAATAGAACTGTTTAGCCAGTAAGACACTGCAGAAGACAATGTGATGTGTTTATTGATATGATAAAAGGATGTAGCTGTTATGGAAAGAAGTGTGAACTTGAGAAACTGAACCAGTTAAAAAGAGTATATTTCACTGATGTTGTGAAATAAGTAAATGTAATTGATGTGAATGAGGAACCAGCTGAACAGTATATTGAAAGCTCATGTTTAGTGTTTTATAGCATTTATTTGTGTGAAATAAATCAGACTCAGACACGTTCTGGAGGAAAGCAGAGACGCATCGTGTCTTCCTTACTCTGCTCTTCACCTGCTTTTACAGGTAACATATTTGTCATCGAGGTCTTCATCCTTGGGACCCGTAACATAGTAACTTCTTCGTTGTTATACTTCTATAGTTTTCCCATTTTGTGAGCTGTGGATGTGGAAAGTGTCTCAGTGACACATCCACATGAAAACGGCGTTACCTTCGTTCATTTGCACGTCAAATGAACGAGCTGTTTGGACTTTAACGTCACAGCTGATGCTTCGATACTCGAACTCAAGAGTTCAGCTTCCACTCAGAGGTACAAGTACACACAGCAAAGATAAACGTGTACACAAGGTGGAACCCACAAGTGCACAGCTCCAACCAGAGATGGGCAGTAATCCGATTACTTTTTCAAGAAACGAGTAAAGTGAGGGATTACTATTGCAAAAAAGGTAATTAGATTACTGTTACTTTCCCGTAAGCACGCTGCGTTACTAAAACCGCAGCTGTGTGCAGATGAACAATGGATAATCTATCGAGTGTGGAGAGAGTGTGAGCGTGCAGCGTTTAAAGCGTGGAAGCACTGACCTTACTTTGAGTTTGACTCTGTAAAAAGTGACAAAAACATTAGCGTCCGCTGTTCACTGCGTGGGAAGACAACATGCTCACTCACTATGTGTTAATGGGCACGCTTATTTATAACTTTGATAAAATGTCATAAAAATAATTCCATGCCAGCTCACCATTGGTGATCAGGTAGTTTCTGTTCCAGTTCCAGTCCCATAAATCATGAAGCTTGCTGCCAGAAAAGCTTCAAATCTCCTTTGAAAGCTGTTTGTGGTCTTGATTGTGGGAGCTTCAGTTGTCTGACTCCAGCTGCCACACAGTGCTCACTGATATCATTTGCAAAAACCCCAGTGTGACAATATTTATCAGTGAAGCAGAAATCAGGAAGTGACGACTTTTCTTTGAACATTTGCTAAGGCTAAGCTGTGCTTTCTACCACAGTTGGGAATTTCCTGGTTTACAACAAATTATTGTGTCAACACCGCATAAGATTTCAAACTACAGGAAAATCACTGGAGTTATAAGAGGCAGACAACGACACACACACCACATGCATGCTGTTGCTATTTATTGTGGATTAACCTGTCAAGGGCAAGAACAAAATAATTCTGCCTCAAATACAGGAAATCATAGCTTTCCTGTATTTCCTCCATTGTTGGCATGCTGGTTAGTGCTGTTGCTCCACAGTAAGAAGGTCCTGGGCTAAATTATCCATGAATGTAAACGGCTGTGTGTTTCTATCTGATAGACTGGTGAGCTGTCCAGGGTGTACCCTGCCTGGTAACCTATCACTTCAGGGTTATTTCCCAGCCCTGCTGCAACCAGGATAGAGATAGGAGGATGGTAGTTGTTGTAGACCCATTCAATTTCAATTGAAGGATTAAAATGTTCCAGGAGCTCAACTTACTCCATCTGAACATGTTTCAATCGTGTTTTATGAACACAACATGCAGGTTTACTGAATATGAAAAGGTTGTGTTGATTTAACTCAGTTGTTTAAGTTTCTGCCAAAGCAAAACCTTTGTGTGCAACCAGTGTCCACTATTGAATCAAGTCAATCCAACATGTTTTTGTCAGTGCAAAAGGAGTTACGGTGCCTGTATTCCTGCACAATATTGTCCCGGGAGGGAGGAAAACTTTCTGGTGAAGTTTTGGTTGATTTTTGGGTTTTGCTTGACACTAGGTTGATTTTATCAGTGAGGTTTGGATTGTTTTCTTTCTCTAAGAGAGAGAAAGATGGTTTTATGCTTGGACATGTTTGCAATGGGCCCCAGTATTTGTTACTTTATTAGTATTTTATTGGTTGCGTTTGTTTGTGCTTTTGTTACAGTGCACTGAGATAAGAACATCTGAGAGGTGTGATCCACCGCTGGTGATATTTTGGTATTTTGTGAGTTCCCGATTTAACAAATCAGCTCTTTAATCCAGACCTGAGAGGTTGAACTTTAAAGCGCTATAAAATATTCTTACTGGAAACAGTGGCAAAGTGTTTTTCTCCATGATTATAATGAGCTTGGGAGAAATTCACTTATATGGGACATTGATCACATGAGAAGTCCTGAGCCTAAAAGGATTGCAGCGAGTCAATCCAGTCCAAAAACAAGGAGCTGTTTTCCTTTAAAATGATGACGTCATCTTGCTGGTGATGGAGGCTCGAATAGGCTGCGCGTGAGACTCCATTATCAGCAATATCTGGTATGAATGTGTGTGGATGTATGCATGTGACTGGACTGTGATGGACTGACGACTAAAAGTTTAACTGACTTGATACTGAGACAAAAACGGTGCCGACTTTAGGATTAGTGAATGTCCACAACAATTCACCCAGCCTGTAGAAGAAGGGTGGAGGTTTTGTCTTGCTTTGTTGTTGCAGGAGCAGAAGGATGACAGAGACTAAAGGGGGAGGCTGTAGCTTCACATGAGTGTGAGCTGCAGACTGAACCCTTTGGTTGCTAATGTTGAGTCACTGATGTTTGCATTAAGAAAATTGTGTTTTATTAGCTGTGTTTTAATTAAGGTATCACATTATATTGTTGGGAATGTTAAATGCTAAAGTGAAGAAAAGCTTTGATTTCACTCATGACTGAACATGTTATTATGAACCATAGCAGGCCACTGTAAAGAGTCAATTAACTTTTATAGAGGGAAAAAAGGCCAAAAACTCTGTTAATGCCTATGAATAACAGGCAATGATAGACTTGTCACATTCAAAATAGAGATATGTAATAATAAACACGGGTCCGTGTCATTTAGGTTCTCCATTGAAATAGTCAGTCATTTAGAAAAGTAGAATATATATATATATATATATATATATATATATATATATATATATATATATATATATATATATATATATATGTCTCAACGCTGTTTCTCAATAATATTAAAAACCTAAAAACTATTGTTGTGGAAGATAGAAGTCACTGTGACAGCCCTCTGACTGTGGAGGACGTTTGTAATCCTATTTCTGCACTTAAGGCCAACAAATCTCCCGGCACAGATGGTTTAACTGCAGAGTTTTATGAATCTTTTTCATAGGAAGTGTAGAGAATAACATCCTCCCTCCTACTCTTACTCAGGGTCTCATAACACTTATTCCAAAGCCAAACAAAGACTTACTTCTTATTGATAATTGGAGACCCATCTGTCTGCTCAATGATGACTATGAGATTATGGCTTTAGTACTTGCTAACAGAATGAAAGAGTTCTTGGACACAATTATCGATGAGACACAATCAGGCTTTATGAGAAACAGACACCTTTCTAAGAACATGAGACTGGTTTTAGATCTACTTGATTACTCTGATTTGGTATCTGACTATAGCTTCATTCTCTTCCTGGATTTTTAAAAGGCTTTTGATACAATTGAACATCAATTTATTTTCCAGTCTTTGGAAAAATTTGGCATTTTTCTGTAAAGCTATCAAAACCTTGTACACAAATGGCAATAGCTCAATTAAAATGATTAAGACTCCACCCCGAGATTTGACCTGTTATACAAGGAATCAGCACAGCTGATAAGGAGCTCATCATCAGCCAGCTAGCTGATGACACCACACTCTTCTTGAAGAATGCAAATCAAATCCATCCAGCCCTTAGTGTTATTAGTGATTTCTCTGAGGCATGTTAATACTTTTAGCTATTTTATATCCATAAATCAATGGCGTGTCCAGCGGGGTGGCCTGGGGGGGCACAGGCCACCCCCCCCAACCAGACTGGCCACCCCAGGTGCCACCCCAAAGGTAAAACAATAAAATTCAATCAAATATCAAATGTACGATTATGTTTTCACGGTGAAGCTCAGATATCCGAGTCTAAGTGAATGCAGCATCGGCTTCTGCGCTATGCGCATCACGTTAGCAAAGGTAGGCGAGCCAAGCACGAAGGACAACACTGCAGGAAACAATTTTTCGGTGAAAGAAAATGAGGACAGAATAAATGTCCCGGTAAGTAATATTAAGTTTGTTGAGTTTAGTAAACTTCAGTGAAATTAGAATCCCAAGGAAAAAAATAACACTTAAAGAATTTTTGCAGCCGTCGAATATTTCAGACAGTATGCTACTGAGGGCAGCTAACATAAGAGTTATGAGTTATAAGATGCAGGTCGATGTGTAAAAATAACTCAGTGGTTTGGTGGTGGCTATGGCAGGGCTTCCACAGAGGCCAGCAGGTGGATGAGGGAAGGGGAGGCAGGAGGAGAGCCCCGAGGCGGCCACCAGTCCGAGTGTCAGGTGAACTGAACTTCAGGTAAGAAGTTATGACCTGCAGTCTATCTGGGTCAGATATAAACTAAGTTTAGGTGGAGTTTATTTTCGTTGTGCTGACTTTTTACCCTCAGTTGCAATAACTCGTACTGCGTTCTAGCCAGCTTGATGGAGTTTTTATACAGCTGGGTGGGTGCTATGATGTTACTGATAGTGAACTTTATTTTATTCATGCCAACGGCTCCTTAAAAAAATGGAATGGTCCCTCATTCAGAGAAAATATTACACGTTTCGTATTGAGCTGAGAAGAGACGCAGTTTGTCCCGGACTTTAGCTAGAATGGAAAAAGACACAAAGCTGGAGTTATTCTGTCTTTACGCTGCACAGCTGCCTCTTCTTCTCTCATTCTCTCACCCTCTCTCTCCTGCTGCTACTTCAATCATGAAACTGATCAATGATCAGCTGATTGGCTTTTCTCTCTCATTTATTTATCGCCCACTTTGCTGGTCATGATGTCGGTTTGTGTATATGTGGTGAGAGGGAAACATGAAGATGAAACCAGGAGATGTCCTTACTGAACCATCAGAGCTGAACAGGTGATGGAGAAACAGGTTTACCTTTTAGGTCACATGAATGAGTTGAAGGGAAGTTATGAACTGTTTCTGAGAGACAAACAACACCAGGATCCTTTTTTATGTAGCTGACAGCTGGTAACTGTGCAGGGGTGGATCTAGCAAATTTTTGCCAGGGGGCAGGTAGGGCATTAACAGGGAAAGGGGGCACAAAGAAATACTTTTCTTTCTTATTCTCATTTAAAATATCTAGCTTTTATTAAATAATTATCTAAATCTTACAACCAAAGTTTTTATCTGACGTAAAATGTATAGAAATCATACATATACCAACAAAACTGTACATCACTGTCACAACAGCATTTGTTTTCATTCAAAGGCTTTATGGCTTTAATACCTGGTGGGCCGGACTCTAGTCAAAATGCCCGATTTTCTGTACCGGTCCAGCCCTGCAGGTTAATACTGGCAGTGTCACCATGCCAGCTGACTGTATTTCATCATCAGCCAGTGTTGTTCTTTATCAATATTACCAAAGTTTACCATAAGGAAGCAAAGAAAGTATTTACTTGCTTTCAGGTTTTATTCAAATATTAGTCTTTTCAGTTGTTTCCCCACTTTTTCCCTGTTTCAAAATCAAACACCAGTTTGTGAGAAGATTATCTTCTTTTTTTAACAGGCAGATAAAGTTTTGCATTGGCATTGGCTAATTTGTCAATTGTTTGCTACAAATGTTCGTATTTTAATATTAAAAAATGTTTTTGCCCAAAACATATGTGCACTATATGTCAGTAAAAACACTATGCAAATATTGCTGTCCTTGAATGCTGAGTAAACACTGACAAAGCACTGATTGTATCTCTTGTACTTTATCAACGCAGTATCTAAAAACTTTGCACCGGAGTGGTTAAAATCTCATTCTAATAAGAGTTAAAAGCGCATTCGGTTATTAGGTTTACAGGATTATTGAATTATGGTTAATGGTTGGTAGAATTTTTTTTTAAACATTATCTGCCAATTACATCTGCCACCCTTCTCCAAATCTGTGCCCCTACCTGGCCCCCCCAACAAAAATTTTCTAGACACGCCACTGCCATGAATGTAAGTTTATTAATAAAACACCATATTTCTGCCGTTTTATAAGGATATGAATTGTACATACAATCAATTTCAGACTCAACCAATAAAAAGCCTCTCAGAACAATATTTATATTGTAACAGTTGCTATTGTAATGCAGTGTATCACCACATGGCGGCGCCTCCTGTCTCACGACTGGTGTCACCCCCTTTTTGTTCTTCTTCGCACTCCTCCTGTAATGGATGCTCCCGTGTGTACGCGGACTAGTGTGCTCTTTAGTAATGTGTGGTAGAGGTAGCACTTTTATTTTTGATATTGTAAATAAATGAGTACTTTTTGGAAAGTCAGAAGCTGTTGCTCATTCGCTATCCACCTGCACACCTCCGCGGCTGGCTTCATCTCCACTGCACGTTACAACTGGCGCCCGAACTTTTTCCCCTTGGACTTCAGACGATTTTTGCATCCCGCCGAGTAGAGCTGGGCGATATATCGAGTTTTTAAAACATATCGATATATTTTTATACGAGATATAAGATGTGACAATATCCTTTATATCGATATAGTCTATGTTACGTTATAACTATAGTTGTGGAGCCGCAAGTTTGCTTCTCTTTCGTCCACTTTTGTCTCTACGCAACGTTACTCCGCCTCGCCTTCACTGAAGACAACTCCCCCTCCTCCCCCATTGCTTCACGTGCAGGCAGCGACAAGATGGACACGGCAAATCTCCGTTAACGAGTTACTGCACATCGACCAGTGAGTGGGGCTGGACGGCGTCAACGTGTTAACGAGCTAACCATGCTAACGAGCTAACCGCGCTAACCCTAAAATCCTTGCATTTTCTCAAAAGTTGACAGCGCACCTTATGTATGAATTCTGGTTGTGTTTGATGGCCGTGAACCGATTTTATGTGGTACACAGCGCTCAGCAATCTGTCAAAAATGTTTTATTACGACTTTGGTAAACTACGGTGCTGCACCGCTTGATAGTTTGTCGGCGCATTACGGCTACCGAGGAGCCTTCGCGGAGTGATACGTACTGTGCTTCAACGTAATATTACCCTACTGTGTATAAGGACCATAAATGGCACCTGTTCAGAGACGTGGTTACGAAGAGGATTTCAAACTCAATTCTGTCAGTCACAGAGTAGAAGTTGGGAACAGAGCAGCTGTGAAATCTGTCTTTGTTACTATGCTCAGTGTCTTTTAGTTTACATTTTGACTGCACAATTGTGAGCTTTTTGTTATGCACAAAAACAACATTGTTTTCTTTTATTTATGGAGCATTATTATTTAATAAATGCTCATAATTTATTTTTGAGTAAATTTTATGTACATCTGCTCTATGTTAATAAAAGTGCCTGTGTGACATCTGGGACACAGCTTTGACTAAGAACTCTCATTTTGTTCTTACTTTATGGCTTTTAAAAAAAAATATCGAGATATGAATTTTGGGTCATATCGCCCAGCCCTACCGCCGAGGATTCTTCTCTTCTAGCACGTGAACTGTCTCGGAAATCCCCCCAGTTTTGCGGACGCTCAGACGTTTTCTCCAGCCATGGCCGCAGCCTCAGCTCAGGTGGGACCCAACTAATTTCTGGATACCGTGGTGTGCCGCTGCTCCGCTTAGGAGAAAGAAAAAGAGAGAAGCTGACTCCGCGACGCGAATGGACTCCGTGGATTTGTTATTTGTTGTTGGTTTCGTCTTCTAAGGATTAATTCTTCTGTGGAGAGACTGGACATGAACATTTCTGCTGGCTTTTCATTCCCCTTTCCCTCTGCTGAGACTGACTGTAGCACATGTAAGTGATAGCTTGGCCGACTACAACCGTTGGTGCTGGTCTTCGGCTCAGTATAACGAAACGACTTAAAACTAATCTTGCATTGAGCTCTAGTGTTGCAGACATGCTATTGTAATAACATGGTTCTGATCACTCCAGTCTAATTTCAGTTGTTGGGCGAAATTTTATATGTGGTTTTTCTAAATTTAATCTTGAACGCATTTTTGCAGTTTTGTCTTTCTAGTCTGACCTAACTGACTCTTTTACTGCTATATCAATAACTGCGCTGTGCCCTGGAGCGGCTTAATTTTTTTGAAATCGCAATGGCACACTGCCCAGACGACTCTGACTCAGACATGGAACTTACCTCGTTACCTATGATAGGTTTGTAGCTTGAACCCATCCGCTGGAACGTTGGAGACAATATAATTACACTGCAAAGCAAGACACAAGTAGGCAAGCTTCTTCATGTTTCTCGTGCACGGGAGAAAACCGGACAAAGCGCCGTCCCTTCGCTTAACCCCAGTTGCTCTCGTCCGTTCTCCCGTACCACTGTTCTTTTATTGAGGTTACATGAATATGCATAAGTTCATTAACATATGACGTCTACATACAAACAAAGAGTACCTTGCCTGTGTATGTGGGTGTGTGTGTGTATGTGGGTGTGTGATTTGTGTGTGTGTGAGAGATCTGTGTGGGGTCAAGATGTGACCCTGTGAAGACTCTGGTGTTAGCTGGTGCCAGGACGTCTGGGTCCATCTAACAAAAGGCTCTTATACTTAAACAGATATACGTGTGCTTGCTATACCATAAATCAAAGATAAACTCTCCTAGGGAGTGTGATCCATGCCAGGACACTGTGCAGAGGAATGTATGCACCCCCCTCTACACAGAGTTAATACAGACCTCTTTTAGGATGAGACATCCTTTCAATCTACCAATGATTATATACTTCTAAGCATATATGAGTAAATGTTTCTAAGCATAAATGACAATCAACAATACAAAATCTAACATTCCCCCCTTATTGACGTTTATGCTTGAAAAGTCCCCAGTTACGAATACCTCATGTCTGACAGGTTCAATGCAAACATTGTTATATTCAGCATATGTCAAATCACCCTAAATTACTGAAAAAATACACAGTTTAACAAATGTATTAGCGGTTATCCCTAGGGATGGGTACCGGTGTCCGGTGCCATGATGGCACCGGTTCTGACATAAACGGTAGTAACCAGACCGAAAAGCAGCGCACATTTCGGTGCTTTATTTCGGTGCTTTTTTTTCCTGAGCTGTGATACACTTCTAGCCAATCATTTTACGTTTCCGAGGATAGTAGGCGGGTCCAGGTACGTACGTTCTTTTATGCAGAGCTACAGATTAAAAATGCCCAAGGCAAAGCGGTCAAAAGTCTGGCTGTACTTCACAGCAAAATATGCAAACTCAGCAGCAACAAGTGCTTTAAGCTGATACTGTGATGCTGTCAAAGGAGGTAACACCTCGAATCCGATGAAACACCTGGCGACGCATAGCGTTTTTTTTTTTTTAAAGCCGAGAAATGCGCCGTATTGGATGGCAGCAGCAGCCGTTCTTCTCTGCATGAGTAGCTTAATGTTGTTCGTGTGTAATTTACATTGAGTAGGCTAACCACGTTATTACATTAATGCATGTAAGGTGAACTAGCAAACATCATCATAGCTACATGCGGCTGTCTTCTTGTTTGATGGCAGATGCTCCCTTCACCCTGGCCAAAAAAGCTAAAACGACCAAAGAAAAAGTGGAAAACAGCTAAATATGAGAGGTTTTTGGACAAAGTTTGTATTTTTTCCATTGTTTAAGCACTGCTTCCAGCTAAGAGTGATACCATATATGCCCCATAGCTGCAGAAAAGGCTAACATTGTTATCTTTTTACAAAAAACCAGCTGAACATGAGAGGTTTTTGGACCAATTTTGTGTTCTCCATTCTTTAAGCACCGGTTCGGGCACCGTTTGAGCACCGGCACCGTTTCAAAAGTACCGATTTGGCACCGGTATCGGATAAAATCTAAACGATACCCATCCCTAGTTATCCCATTCAGTGATCTCATCTCATGGCAAACTGCATCCTACAAGCAAACAAAGAAATTGTTAATTTAATAGTGAAAATAAGAAAGTAACATTTTCAAAACCATCTCAGCTTGGTGGTGTTTTCTCTGGGTGTGCAAATCACATGTCTCTCTGCAGAGTGGTTTGAGTTCTGCAGGGCGTCATGAATGTCTCTTCCAGTTGTTTCCATCACTGTCCATAGGACCAGAGTCCGAATGTATGTAGAATAAACATTCAAACATACTAGTTAGTTTTGTTGTTTGTCAACATGGGTCTCAGCTATTTCCAAAGCTGCAGACCTCTCAGCACTCTAGTTTTATGGCCTCTACCAACCCCCATCACCTCATTCAAGCCTTCGTCCTGTGAGGGGGATATTGTGACTCCTTCATTGTCCACGCTCTGCAGAGAAACACCTCTGTGGAAAGGGTGCAGGGTTCCGTTATCTTACTGCTGTTGTGATCCCAGCAGTCTTCAGGGTATCATCGTATTCACAGTACAGTGGCACAGCATTAGGTGATGTTCATAGGAAACTGCTGTCATCACCACCATAGCTTCTGGTTCCTGTGCTTTTCACAGAATCATGATGTCATCCTCGAACTCCTTCTGCGCTGTCGATGGAGCCTGGCACGCTCCCGTCATCCCTCGAGTTTTCCTGTCCCAACGCTGCTGAAGATGATCTCTGATCCTCCTGAAGTCTCTCTCCTGGCCTCAGCTCCCATCCTGTGGACGATCCTCTCAGGCACTCCTTCTCGTCATGGATAGTCCTGATTTTGGGCCTGCTGGATCTGTCTCAAAACACTCAGCTTCTCTGCCTTCCTCCTGGTTCAGCTGATTCAGCTGTCACGCCTGGCACTTGGTTGCCCTAGAGTTGATCAGAGGCTGGAGGTTGAAGTGCGAGCTTACCCTACGGGGGCTCAATCAGCACTCCCCCCTCACCACCGAAACAACCAAGTGTGAGATTTCTCTATTGTGCTGTCTTGAGGGTGCTGGGGTTTCCTGGGACCTCGACCTCTTTGCAGTGGCTCTGATAAATCCAGGAGGGTCTCTCCACTATTTTGCAGGCAGTTTCATGGTCCTTGCTGTGGCTCCAAGGTCTGATCTCATGCTGGGCCCCAAACAGCTTGACCTTTGTCCTCAACCACTGCCTGGGCTATGCCTGGAATATTTCTCGCTTCTCACTGCTGCACCTGTATTTCAGAAAGACTTCTATTTGGAGAGCATGTCAACAATCATCAAACCACATTCTTTAGTTCAGTGAACTTCACTAATAGGCCATCAAAGCCTCATCTGAACATGGGTGCACCACTTGCATAGATTTAATACTTGTAAATAAACAGCTAATCACACAAATCACTGCAACAATAATAGTAAACATTGTTTAATGTTAATTCTGGACCCCACTTCTTGACGCATGGACAACCATGCGTCAACTCACCAAACCAGGATCCCTGTCTTAAAAACTGGCTCCACCAGGAGCCTGCATACAATAAAATCAACTTCACTCTTATAAACAATATATCAGAAGAGTAATAAGCATTCAACATCAGCAAGACAAGTGTCATGTGCAGGTTTTCTCAAATCGGGAAACTACAATTATTTCCCTAATTTGCCTCAGACATGGATCATCCCATGTGCTCAGTTAACATTAATGTAATCAGTGACTTCTCTTAAGCAAATTCACTCCACTCATATATCCCTATGGGCTCAAAGTGGCCAGCTAAGAGCCCATATTCAACTTTCCCAGAAACACAGTAACCTCATATTTGTTTTACTCATGTCACTTGTCCGCTTCTGCCGAATCCTCCACAGCATTCTCAAAGAAACAAACATTAGCAATACACATTGACTGTGGTCAGACGGAGGTCAGACACAGGTCAACAGGTTCCAGAGGTACCATAAAAACACCATAAAGGTAGCCAACCCTAGCTGTGGAAAGAATGACAGTCACATATAAACCCAGAAATCCTGTAGTAGGAAAACATTAACTAATCCTCTTATAAATCACATGATCAAACACATGATTAATCATCTGCTGTAAAAAGAAATGTAAATGTTAGCGCTGCGCAGGTGTGTACACTTTCTCACAGTAATGTCTGTGAGCAACACAAGTTAGTGAATGACACACACATAGTAAATTCACAGACAGAAAAAATGGCATTTAAAAGATTAAATCGTCATGCAACCGCGAATGTTGCTGTCATCTTTCTGCTCCTGTAACAAAAAAAACACATAAATTCATCCACCTTTTTGTCCTGTCTAGGTGGAGGTTAACCTTGAGTCGTGGTCATGTCCTGTCAGCTTTTACCAGTCAGTCAGTTTGTTCTTTATTTCCATTCATTCATTCATTCTTTGCTGATAGTGGAACCTGTCGTCGCATTTAGTTTCCACTTCCAGCAAAATGACGTCATTTCAAAAAGAAAAAGAACTTCTAGATCGGATTACCTTGCTGAATCCGGTTTAGGCTGGGACATTCATTTAATAATTGGCCCAAATAAGTGGCTTTCTCCTGAGCCCATTTTAATGTGGAGAAACCTCACTTGTAACGGCGTTCTCGACAGGTCGTATAGCACTTTTAATTTCTGACGTGCAGATCTGCTTAAAGAAAAGAAATAGACAAACAAAATCAGTGCCTGTTCAAAAGATAAAATGAAAAATAACAGATTATCAAACAAAACTTTCAGTGCACTGTGAAAGTATCAAAATAAAAAGGCCTTGTTAAGTCATGACACAAACTCCTCATCTCAGGAGGGTAAATCATACCATTAGCATGGTTCATCATACCATCATACTAATCGGCAGGCTCGACTTCACAACAGAAGAAAAATCATCAGCTAGATTCACTCCAAACCAACCATCAGCTGCACAACACACAACATAACCCTAATGTCTTATTAGCTATGAGTTTAATCACCAGGTCTGTGCTCTTCACTCATTTAGGCCACAGATCTATTGTATTCAATTTTCCTTTTCCCTTCATCATAAAACATGTGACATGCTGTCATGCACTTCATAAAAGAAGTTTGTTCTGACGTATTCAGAGTTGTGTATCTTGATACAGAATTCACTCGCACATCAAAGCAGGAAACTCAGTGTTTTAGAGTCTCCACTCAACACAACAACTCCAACACATCTCATTCACTCGTGCTAGAATTCAGTCACCTTTCATTAATCTAAAACCGATCAACTAATTTGCATATCAGCTATTAACCCACTAAGTTGACAGGACAACAGGAAAGCATGTTCAAAATAGTATCACAAAAATAGAATTTCCCTCATACAGTAAATTACTTGCTGCATTAATCAAGCAGGAAGCTTCTCCCAATTTACCATTTTAACACTAAATTTATTGTCTGATCACTGGTTGGTCAAACCAGGATCTTTTTTTCCCCACAAAGGTTAAATTGTTGTCCTGCAACCTAGAGAGTCAATTTTTTTTTCTTTAGGATAAATTCAGTATTTGATAACAAGTGTCTGCTAAATTGACACTATTTTAACACTGATGAAAGATAAGCTAATTTTCATTGCATGGGTGTTTGTGTTATTAGGCAGGTCTAATGCATGTCTGTGGAGCTGCATCTCCAGCAGGGCATGTTCTTAAAGCTGCCTTTCCTACACACTTCTCTGCTATTATTTAATCATTTCTTAACTAATGTGCTATGAGTCTTCATGAGTCATTTTGTGTTTGGAATTGTTAGTAGGGTTAATGCATGTTCTGCTTGTTTGTGTGATTTTGTATGTTTCTATTTGTTTCAGACTCCGTCTCAATTTTCCAACTTAAGCAGTCAGTTTTCTTTTCCCCAGGTTTGCTAACCCAAATTTTGATTTCCCACATTTAATAACAGCATTCCTCTGTGTTTCCACTTACTCTCACTCTGTTGTCCTCTCCCACTTTCAACAGTCCACAGCCGGCAGTTCTCCTTCAGCTTTGTCCTGTGTTCCACTGTCTCTTCTTGCCATTTTACTCCACAGGTGGCAAATGTCAAACTCCAACAGTCTCCTCAGTTCTCCTCAAAAGTTTTCTTCACATGCATAGTGAAGTTGCAGCTTGTTGGAAACACAGTGCCATTCATCCGATCAGTCAGGATGATGGGTTTGCTCTTCTTCTCTGGTGCTGTTTGTCCACATTGCTGCTGCTCACTGGGACTTTTTGTTCAGGACTTTGCTGCTGTCTCTTTATCTGCCATGTTATTGCTTTGGAGCTGCATTCCTTGTCTTCAGGGAGGTGTGAGCTTGCTTGTGAGGTTGAGAAACACATGGTGCTGTAAATAAGTCAGCCAGAAACTTGGCCTGAACGTTTCCAATGATGTTAAACTATAACTTTCTTCCGACCGCTGCATGTGGAAAATTGATTCAGGTCTGCTTTTCACCTGAAAGTGACAAACTAAGACATGTTCATTATCATCATCACTGCTTAATCAACACATCTCTCTCTCTGTGTGTGTTTGTGTGAACAATCCTTTCTTAAAAGCAGAAAATGACATTGTAGTTGTTTTTCGGCTGATCAACACAAAACCTTTTTCCTATGATTATTTTTCTTCGTCTACAATGTAATTTGTCTCTTTTTCACTCTTTTTTTTCCCTTTACAATAGCTTGTGATCCGCAAAATCACTGCTCTCACTCACAATCAGAGGCAATTACTTTTGCACAGTGCACAAAAACACTGTGATGTCAGACACATTCACACTCACTTTGTCATCTGCATAAATAAATCATATGGCTGGTGATATGTGCCATGGTGATCCATAGGCATGATCACACGTTTATTTAATTATTTTCAACCCAACAAAACAAATAAACAAAAACATGATGCTGATGCTATGAACACTCCACACACATGAGTCAAGATGCAGGAAAACTGCTCATGGAAACGCTGCACACTCCAGTTATCATATGTCTGTGAAGGTTCTCAGTCATCCAGGTCATCGTAGTCAAAGGAGCTTGCAAAGAAAAGCGTCTGGACTTCTTTAAGTTGCTTGAAGACGTTTCACCTCTCATCCGAGAAGCTTCTTCAGTTCTAAGGTCAAATGGTGGAGAGTCCCAGATATAAACCTAGTGGGAGTGACCCCGTGACCCCCACAGAGGGACAAAAGGACCCCCTGATGATCCTCTAATCACCTGAGCCAAGGTGTGAAATTGGGTGTGGGACCCAATCAGCCAGAGTTTCGTGTGTGTTAACACACACCCAGGAGTTGTTTGCTCAAACACTCTAAGAAATATCTGTGCTGTTAACACAGTTTCATGCTTCAAGAGACACTCTTTAAAGCCTCGTGCTTTGGCACAAACAGCTGGCTTTTCTTTCTCCCTCTTTTCAATGGCTTCCATCGTCAGCACTACATCAACGAAGAGGCCATCATCTGGTTTTCCAAAATGTCCAAAGATTTTCTGGAGGGCATCATGCTTGGCCCACCACCATGTCTCACCTATTGGACTGAGGCGTCTGTGTCTTGTGTTTTCGGTTTGTTTCTCCCACAGATTAAGCCTGTGATAGGACTCCTTGATGAACACAGCTATGTCATTAAGTAAATTAAAGAGTGATCCACTTTCAATGACACTTTGTGTTGTGTCAGCAATCACAAGATTAAGTATGTGTGCATAGCACCACACATGCACATGAGTTGGAGACTGGGCAGTCATGAGTGCTGAAAAGCCTTTGTACTGGCCCTGCATATTTGAAGCACCATCTGTTGCATTCCCAATGCACATGGCCTTGTCTAGATTCAGATGCTCTAAAACTCCGGAAAGCAAGTTTACAAAGTACTGCCCCGTGGATGCTTCGCACCTCACTATGGAGACAAGCCTCTCCTGCACAGACTCAGTAACATACCTGATGATTACTGAACACTGAGCATAACCTGTGATGTCTTGGGTTGTGTCTAGCTGAACAGAAAACATCCCAGCTTTCTGGACATCACTGGCGATGCTCTCTTGAAGGAGATGGCCAAGTGCATCAATCACTGAGTTGACAGTTGTTTTGGAGAGTAGGGTGATGAGAGATCCTCTACCTCTTGATCCACTGGTCTGATGCAACTTCTTGCTTTTTTTCAATGCAGTCATTCAAATGTTCTCCAAGGCACATATCATACTTGCCTAATAACACAATCAGTTCCAGAAAGTTACCATGATCGATGGTGTTATCACCTAAAGTGTATGCAGCCTCATTCTCCACATGCCTATAGCTGAGTCCCCTCTTCCCAAGTACTTTGATCACATCCACTATACGCTCTAAAACTTGCCGTCTCTTTTTCACTTGTGCTCTGTGAGCTGACAACTGACTGCCAGCAAACAAGCTCCTGATGTTGCCTTTTGAGCACCTTAAGAAAAAAGCTTCAGCACAGGTCTGGTGTGTATTGCTCTTTTCATGCTCCTCTGTGCGCAGATGTATATGTCGCCAGTCACTCATGCCTGTTATAAATGTGCTGGTGTCAGTCAGCCTTGCAAATGCCAGACACACAAAGCAGAACAATAAATGGTGTTCTTTGCAATAAGTAAGCCACTTCCTGTTGGTGCCATCTTTACAGCTGAACACCCTCATCACAACTGCACTGCTACTGTTCTGCTGTGGGTGGTAATCTAAGAAGGCCTGTAATATGGCAGGTTCAGGGCGAGCAAAGTAATCGATGCCCTGGCTCTCTCTCTCCTGCTCTTCCATCTCTCTCTCCTGCTCTTCTATCTCTCTCTCCTGCTCTTCCATCTCTCTCTCTCTTGCTCTTCCATCTCTCTCTCTTGCTCTTCCATCTCTCTCTCTTGCTCTTCCATCTCTCTCTCTTGCTCTTCCATCTCTCTCTCTTGCTCTTCCATCTCTCTCTCCTGCTCTTTTATTTCTCTCTCTTGCTTGCTCTCTCTCTTCCTTTTCCTAAATCCCTCGTTTTGCACAGTCCCTGACGTGCTCTCCGTTGTTGTTTCCCTGCTAATTTTAGCATCACACGGCACAGCTTCTGTATCACGTGGTATAAGGCTCCGCCCTTGTCATTTGTTGAGCAGGAAGAGTGAGCGCTTGTTTTCATGCAGAGTACGTCCCGGATCAAAATGTGAAGTTTTACAAATCACCACTTCTTTAGTGAATATCATTTCAGTCTCAGACAATCTCGTTTCTCTTACAGAGGTTGAATGCACCTTCTGCGGATGGCGGTACCACACAGTGTGCGTGGACTTCCCCTGCACAGAAGGCAACTACAAATGCTGTGAATGCTAAATAAAGAGAAACAACTGATCCCTGTTGTCTTTGCTTGATGATTGGTTTGAGTCTTGACAATCCACATTGCTGGCGTTGGATCTTTCAATGCCAGCAATGGCAGGTATCAGTGCTCAAACCTTTTGTGTTTGTTTCCAACAAGTTGCCCACCTCGGGAAACAAAAATGTGTTCTTTTACTTGTCAGATGAACATATGAGACACTTTGACTCTTCAGTGCAGTGTGGAGCCTAACAAAGAGCTGTTTTGTGTCCCAGCTGATCAGCAGGAGGAGGAGAGTCTGACGGAGCAGCAGAGGAACATTTTCAGCTACTTGGACTCAGCTCAGCCACTACAGAGGAAACAATGAGCTCAACACAGAAGGTGACCGACAGAGCAGGACCATATGACCAAAGATATTTATCACCATATACATTTGAACATTTGCCATAACGATGTAGCTGACGATAGAATTGACAGCAGACAAAATACTTTACAGCTGCACAACTTTATTAAAAACCCATCAATGTATTTTCACTGAAACAAGCAGCTGTTGTTTATGTGCATTAAAGTTATATAAAAATGTAACAGTGCAAATGCAAATTCCTCGCTGACAGTTTAACCAAAAGGCGTTTCCAGTGGAAACTGGCCGACACATCCTGAGCATAACCATGTATAATATCCACTAAACTTCAGAAGAGGTTATACAGTCGTGGCCAAAAGGTTTGAGAATTGCATAAATATTGGAACCTGGAGAAGTTGCTGCTTAAGTTTTTATAATAGCATTTTGCCTGCACTCCAGAATGTTATGAGGAGTGATCAGATGAACTGCATCGTCCTTCTTTGCCATGAAAACGAACTGAATCCCCAAAAAGCCTTACCACTGCATTTCATTGCTGTCATCAAAGGACCTGCTGAGACCATTTCAGTGATCGTCTTCTTAACTCAGGTGAGAATGTTGGCGAGCACGAGGCTGGAGATCATCATGGCTGTATCCCGATTCAGGTTCTGCAGCTTTAAAGTCCTCAAGGGCCGCGTACTCAAAGACCGCTAAGGCCGAAGTGCGAGGCTCGTAGGCTCGTGAAATGGGACGTCTAGCCTCCGTCGCGCTGCCCAGGTTGCCTAGCAACCATGATACTAACAGCTGGAAACGTTTCATACAGCTTTGTTTGACAGAAATGAAGGAGAACATATTTAGTTCATTTGTTTCTACATGAGCTCTGTGTGATTTGATGAGTATCTGAGGCTGAGACCACAGGACTGTGAAACATGATTGTTGGGCTTCATTTCTGTGCTGAACAGTCGTTTAAGATTAGCTGTAAATAACAATTAGCTGATGTTGTTCATGAGACTAAAGTCATCTCACTGTGGTAATGTAAATATAATATGGCCAATATTATAGTTATTATATTAATCACTTCACTCACAGACAAGTATCTGTGACAGTGTGTATACAGATGTATCATATATAAGAGACAAATATTGTTCTTTTAATATGTTGGTACTAAATGTGGCTCAATGCTTACATATATGTGTAAAAAGCAAATGTAGGAGCTGTGATAACTGTGTCTGATAGAATGAAGAGTAGACTGATATATGAAATATTCCTTTATTGGGTGAGAAAATCAGACCATGTCATAACTGCTTTAAGTCACACAGAATAGATATCAGAGCCTTAAACAGGCTGACTTCTGCTAAATGGGTCAAACTGGGCAGAAAGTCTACAAACACATAACATCCTTATAGAATATGATGTAACACTATAGATCAACTTAGCTCAGAATATATAAAGCATATAAACAGTTACAGCAATATGATGCAACAAACACAGCAGCTACTGATCCAAAATACTCAAAGCTTCATAGAACTGAAACCAACATTTATTTTTAGCTCCATTCTGCTGCTGATACAGACTTTAGGTTTCTGAACATTAAACTTGTTGCTGCCTTTCATAGTGTGTAACTTGAAGGCCCTGAGTACTTTCTCCCACACTGGAAACACTGGGATGATAACATTATTTGAACATTACCTAATAAGACTGATTCAGCACAGACAGTTATGTTAAACTTTCCTAGCAGTCCTTCACAAACAGGGAACAGTCTGTCTATTCTCTCCATCTGTCAGCTGCTGCTGGCTCTTCCTCCTCCTCTTCCTCACACACTGCTGAGTTTGTCCTGGTGGGTCATCAGGGCTGCAAAGCCTCACAGATGATGTGCAGCAGTGGCTCCCTCAGTCTGTCCTCACTCTGGACACTTGCAGTCGTCACACATGGAAATCAAATGTGTGATAAGCTGCAGGATTCAAACACAAGTGTAACTTATAAACACATGTTCATACTTTTATTCCACAATCAGAGAGAAAGAAACAGAGAGAGAGTGCAGGACAGACAGACAGGTGACAGTCTCAGGTGTACACACTGCTACACAACAGCACCAGAGAAGCAGGATTTAGTGTTTGTGTTATTACGAGTGTAAACAAGAAGAGTTCCAGATGGTGCAGTGGACACATGTGTGACTGCTGTGATTAAAGCATCTTTCTTTCAGCTTAACGAGTGAACCGTCAGCTCGTTCAAACACACGTTAAAGTGCGTTTGGCTCGACACCACCGAACAGAGGCAGCAATATAACACAGCTAACATTAACAGTGCAGTGAATCCTGCTTGTGCCGTGATGTTCAGGACTGCAAACCGAGCAGCATCACTGACTTTCAGCTTGTTGTGTTTGTGGATATATGACTGACTTTAATTATCCACAAAATCATCACATTCTCTGTCAGATTAAGGTCGACTATTGAACGGCGTATATTTTAAAGGCTTTAAAACCAAGTTAACGCTGAAAGTACAAACATCACTAATGTCACATAACTCTGCCGACAAGGCATAGCTATGGCTATGAAATGCTCTTTGTGTATCACTTCTTCATTATGAAAGATGTCATTAATGCACTAGTAATGTCTCATCTGGAGTATTGTTCAATCATTTGGTCAGCAGCTAATAAGACAGATCTTAACAGACTTCAGTTAGTCCAGAATAAGGCGTCCAGATTAGTGTGAAGATGTTCATACTATACTAATATTGATAAAATGCATAATAACCTTTCTTGGCTTCCTGTACAGGCTAAAATATTCTATGGCTTACTTGTAGTTCTAAAGAAAGCAATTCTGTTAAACACACCACATTTATTCTGCTCAGCTGCAGTATCCAGATGAAATACATCATCATATTACACAGTTTTCAACAAGCTGCAATTTAGTAAATGCTCGAGTTAAAAGTAACGTTTTGTAAAACTGTTACATTTAGAGCAACTTTTAAGTGGAATAAGTTGCCTTAAAAAATTAGAGAATTATTCAAAACTTCAATGAACACTTAAAAGCCGATTTACAGAGCTTTTAGTTGTTGTAAATATTGTAAGACATGATTTGTTTTTGAAATTTGTGTAATGTGCCTCAATGTTATTGATATTATTATTATTATTATTATTGATTGCTTATATTTGAACAATTGTGAAACCTCACTGTGGATGTAAGAGTGAAATTATGTGGATATCTTGAATCCACTTTATTGTGTAATATTTTATGTGAGTATTTGACGGAAGACGAGCAACATCTGTTGTGGAAGCTAACGGGGTTCCTTTAGAATAAACAAACATAGGATTTATTATCACTGAATAATTCTGTATAAATCTATACAAATTATAGAAATATGTAATAGGAAACAACAAAATAATCTAAATTATAAAAGTGTGTGTGTGTGTGTGTGTGTGTGTGTGTATGATTTTAGTGTTTGAACAGTCATGAATTATCTTTAACAGCAGGTTGGATGTAATGTGTTAGAACTACCAGCAGGTGGGGATAAGAGACCTTTAAGGTGTTTGGTGCCACGCTCCACCTTCAGGTTTAAAACTAGTGTTAATGGAGTTTGAAGGTTGAGTTTGTTCCACGACTGCATTTCACTCACTGCCTCTGTTTGTATCTCTGTCACTGCAGGACCAACATGGAGCCAGAAGTCAGCGCTCTCAGGAGGCCGACAAACCTCACAGAAGAAAGGGAGAGAAAACACACACCTGTGACGAGTGTGGGAAGGGTTTTACTGTGAGGGCTAAACTAAAACGGCATCAGGTCATCCACACTGGAGAGAGACCGTTCAGCTGTGACTTGTGTGGAAAGTCTTTTTCCTTGAAGGGTTCCCTAAAAACACACCAACTCATCCACAGTGGAGTTAAAGCGTACAGCTGTGATCAGTGTGGCAGAGCTTTTACTCACAGTAGCAGCTTACAGAGTCATCTAGTTACCCACTCTGGAATTAAGGCATACAGCTGTGACGAGTGTGGAACGTCTTTTTCCTTGAAGGGTTACCTAAAACAACACCAACTCGTCCACAGTGGAGTTAAAGCGTACAGCTGTGATCAGTGTGGCAGAGCTTTTACTCACAGTAGCAGCTTACAGAGTCATCTAGTTACCCACTCTGGAATTAAGGCATACAGCTGTGATCAGTGTGGCAGAGCTTTTACTCACAGTAGCAGCTTACAGAGTCATCTAGTTACCCACTCTGGAATTAAGGCATACAGCTGTGACGAGTGTGGAACGTCTTTTTCCTTGAAGGGTTACCTAAAACAACACCAACTCGTCCACAGTGGAGTTAAAGCGTACAGCTGTGATCAGTGTGGCAGAGCTTTTACTCACAGTAGCAGCTTACAGAGTCATCTAGTTACCCACTCTGGAATTAAGGCATACAGCTGTGACGAGTGTGGGAAGGGTTTTACTGAGAGGGCTTCACTAAAACAGCATCAGGTCATCCACACTGGAGAGAGACCGTTCAGCTGTGACTTGTGTGGAAAGTCTTTTTCCTGGAAGGATTCTCTAAAAAAACACCAACTCATCCACAGTGGAGTTAAAGCGTACAGCTGTGATCAGTGTGGCAGAGCTTTTACTCGCAGTAGCCACTTACAGAGGCATCTAGCTACCCACTCTGGAACTAAGCCATACAGCTGTGACGAGTGTGGGATGGGTTTTACTGAGAAGGCTTCACTAAAACAGCATCAGGTCATCCACACTGGAGAGAGACCGTTCAGCTGTGACTTGTGTGGAAAGTCTTTTTCCTTGAAGGGTTCCCTAAAACAACACCAACTCATCCACAGTGGAGTTAAAGCGTACAGCTGTGATCAGTGTGGCAGAGCTTTTACTCAAAGTAGCCACTTACAGAGTCATCTAGTTACCCACTCTGGAATTAAGCCATACAGCTGTGATCAGTGTGGCAGAGCCTTTACTCGCAGTAGCCACTTACAGAGGCATCTAGTTACCCACTCTGGAATTAAGGCATACAGCTGTGACATCTGTGGAAAAACTTTCAGCCAGAGAGGGTACCGAAATACACACCTACGCATTCACACCAGACATGATGTGTACTGCTGTGAACAGTGTGGCAAAGAGTTTACAACAGACGCAGACTTACAACGACACATGTTTACCCACACTGAGGAGAGACCTTATCAATGTGACCTGTGTGAGAAGACTTTTAAATCTCCACATGACCTGAGACGACACCAACAGATCCACACCAGAAAGAGACTCTACAAGTGCAGCTACTGTGAGGTATGTATTTATATTGTTATCTTGTCATTTTAGCCTGACTGTTTGGAACAACTCTGCTCATTAAACTGTGTTAGCATGTTAGCAATTCTACTGCATGGAAAAGCAGCTCTGAGTGATTATTCAGATTTTCCTTTCAGTTATGATTTTAGTATTACTGTAGTATTATGGTGGTAGTATTGTAGTTATTGCAGCCCAGTAAACTGAGTGTGTTAACTGAAACAGTCAAATGTAGTTGGACGTCTGCAGAGATGCTCTTTATTTCAGGCGACGTTCAGGATACAAATGTTGAAGGACTGACTTACACTGTCTTTGTGTCTTTGTTTAGAAGCAGAGCGACACAGATGGATCCAGTTCTCAACCCTGTCATCACTGTGGTGGTGGGAAAGACTTTCATTGTGACCTCTGTGGAAAAACTTTCAGTCGGCAAAAGACCCTAAAAGTACATCAACGTAGACACACTGGAGACAAACTGAAATACTGCAAAGAATGTGGGAGAAGCTTCACCACACCAAGTGACTTAAAACAACATGAACTGATTCACAGTGGGGTTAAAAAGCACCTCTGTGATCAGTGTGGGTCATCCTTCACCACTGCATGGAAGCTTAAAACACACAAACGAGTCCACACAGGAGAGAAACCACACAAGTGCAGACACTGTGAGAGAAGCTTCTCACAGTCAGGTCATCGTAACAGGCATGAACGTGGACACATGGAAGGAAACTACAGCTGTGACCAGTGTGACAAGAGCTTCAGGAATCTCAGTTCATACTCTGCACACAAACGATCCCACGTTACTAATAAACTGTTTCACTGTTACCAATGTGCCCAAACATTCATCTCATTGTCTGCTCTGTGCAAACATCAGCGCGATCACTCAGGGCTGAAATCACTCCCATCACTGGATCACAGTGAATCTGAAGACACAGAAAGATCCTCTGGTTTCTGTGTCAGACTCAAAAAGCTTGAGATCAGGCTCCACAGAGTTCAGATAGAATCATTTAAACTTGTGTTGAACTGAACTGGTTGCTGGGCTGAACTTCTACATAATACAGATCTACATGGGATCTTCTTTTCTGTGTTTTACTGAGTCAGTTTTGTCCTTTTTTCTCTGTCCTGGTTTTGCTCGTCTGTAAATGATTGAAACTCAGTCAAATAGTTCATTGTTCTCCAGCAAAACGTTTTGGAAACTCATGTTTAACCTTTAAAACTCTGACATGTTTTAGCACACAAGGCTTCATCGGGGAGTTCACTCATGATTGGACCATGAGAACAAAGGTTTTTAGTTCTTTCAAAGAGAGTCTTGGAGCTGTTTGATGTTTCTGTTTTTCTGAAACCACCTGAAAGAAAAACTATTTTTCTTGCTTTATGTAGTGTGGAAGTTTTTAATGTTTCTTCATCTGTGATGTTCTTGAATGTGTTCACGTGAAGATGGTACAAATAAACTGTCCTTTCAGCTTTAGCTCCTAATTTATTCATTATTTATGGATGTAGCACAGCAGCCGTCTCTTGATTAACACATGGAGGGCTCGGGATCTGATGGTGTCGTCTCCCTAATTTGCCCACTCAGTAAATCTCACTCATGGCCAAGAAATTGAAATAAACCTTGTTTCCCTGCTGGATAGTGATCCACTGTAACTCTGCTCTTCCTTCCTGTTTAGGATTTCTGTGGCTGAAGTAAAATTTCCTCCATCCATCACTTATCCCAGCTAACCCAAAGTGAAATAACGTTTTGCTCGTCTTAAAAAAGCATTACAATAATGGGCATTACCAATGCAAACTGAATGATACAGAAGATGAAAGAAGAGACTTTGATCAGTTAATAAAGCTCATGATCTGGATTCATTGTGGCTGCTACACAGATACTTCTGGGTCACTTCTCTCAGTTAGGAACCTTCCTCACCAAACTGACTGTTGGACCACACCCCTGGTTTCATGAGAAATTGTTTCAGCCATGATTTCTCTTCCTGTATTTCAGAGTAAAGACTGAAGTGACAAATGGAAGCATGTTTAAAAAACACAATGTGAGAGAGACGTTGAGGTCCTTAGAAGTTACCCTGGGTTTTTCTGTCACCCTGCTAGATGTTACACACCTTGTTATTGGACTGATTTCTACTGCTGGACTATTCCTGCGGAGAGTAACAATACTCTTACTAATTAGCTCCCTTTCACACCTTTGAGGATATTTATTTTTGTGTTTGCAGCGCTGTGAGCCAGAACAGCGAGAGAAAAATCTGCAACAGCGACGAGCCGAATGCTTACGTGAATCGCAGCAGCTGCACATGTGCTACGCTGAATTAGAGGATATCTTTGCTCTGGATTTCTATTTCTACTTTTTCATTTCTATATGATTCTTCTTGCATCTAAACAAAGATGATTCAATTTGCTAAATGTTGATGGCTCTTCGTGCTCAGGTGTAAATGAGACGTAATATTTGCTCTTGGTTTGGTTCTCCTGTACAGAACCTTGCAGTACAACAGAAACCTAAAAACATTCTTTGTAGTTGTTATTCTTAGTTGTTCTGCTGCCTAAATACCACAGGGTCTGATTATGAAGTTATTGAGCTGCACATACGTTACGACCTGCTTAAGTTCGAGGTCACAGCGTCTGTAGAGCAGCTGGAACATAATGAAGTCTACAAGGTTAAAGTTTTCTCTTCAGTTATTGTTCTTTCTGCTGCTTGGTTTGATGGATCTGAGAGCTTTTGTTTTTATTATTGTTATTATAATTATCATTAATATTTTACTCTCTAGAAGCTTTAAAATAGTGTTTGTGTTTGAAAAAATTGATTTAAGAATTGAACAGAAACATCTGTCCTTCTGAAAATTGCCCAAAGGCACGGAGACAAAGTCAAAGGATGCAACCTGTAACTTTCTCTTCCTTCATGTCAGGACCATCATCCATGATTTATATAAAATGCATATAGCAACAGTAGCACTTTAGTTTGGACTTTATGATTTCTGTAACTGGAAAATATTATTTTGTTTAAAGACAGAAGTGACCGCATAGTTGCAACATCAAAGGGAAATATTAATTAATTAGCATCAAGTATATTTGTTGCTTAAGCGTTTGCACTATAACTTAAGTAGGATTATAACTTTTAAGGAAGGAAAGATTTCAGATATTTAGTTCACTGCTTCAGTTATTTTATATGAAATTAAAACATTTACGTTGGTCAAACATGATGCTCTAAATCAAATAAAAGTTTGAAAATAAATGATGTATTTTTAAATGCTGCAACAAATGTTCACAAAAAGTAACTATAATTAAAACCAGTTAAACAAAATCAAATGTTTGAATCATGCTTAACCAAATGCCAGGCTGGAGAGCTGAACCTAAAGTATACGTAGAAAGATTTCAACATCTGAGCAGTTTTTAATGTTTTTATCACATATAAATGTCACAGCAGTGGGTCCTGGCCCAATGCTTTGTGTTTTTGGTTTTCTTTGACTCTTGTTTTTCTTGCTTTTTGTTCTTCTTATTTATCAGGCTCTCAGTAATCTTAGTTCTCCCTCCCTCAGTGTTCATTTCAGCCTGTGTTTAGTTTCTGTTCCCGTGTCCCACGTTTCATCGTTTCATGTCGAGTCAGCCCTGTCTCTCTGTTTCCTGTGTCTCCCCAGTCAGCCCCGCCTCCCTCGGGCACTCATGTGTGATACAGAGTAATAAACCTGACTACATTTGCTACACTCTCTTTATTACCTGTTACTTTAAAATTCATACACTAATTATGTCTGCCCATCTCTCTAATGTGAAGGTCAAAGGTCAACATCCCAGTGACATAAGAATAATCCCAAAGGGGCAAAGGCAGCGGTTAATTTAGCACATTTAGCATTAAGGGTACAGCAAGGATATACTTTTACTTATTGTGGCAGGGGTGTGGTCTCTGGCCTGCTGCAGTGGAGGCTGGTGGCGGGACGTTGGACGGCACAGGTGAGGGTGATGGAGCTCATGACTCTCCCCTTTATAGTGACGGAGGAGACTGGCGTGGGGGAAGCGTGTAGTGGAGGAAGCCGAGGAGAGAGCTGGTTTCTGGCTACAAAGACGGCGTCAAACCAGAAAAGATTGCTCGTGGTCAAATGTCAAAGGAGCTTGCAAAGAAAAGCGTCTGGACTTCTTTAAGTTACTTGAAGACGTTTCACCTTCAGAGGTTTGCAGGAATGAACTGATGACCAGAAACAGCTGCAAAGTCCAAGAAAATACCAGCTGTGCACACACACACACACACACACACACACACACACACACACACACACACGTGTGTTACAATAAACAGCTCTTATGCTTCTGTATGATTCTCAGTGCTTTCCATTTGCGTGTCCACAGGTTGCTGTAAGTGGTGCTTGACTGCAGTTTGCTCTCATTTCAAGTGGTTTGCTGTCACAAAGCCAACAGGAAGTCCGGCCATGGTTGAGCCAACTGAAGATGGGTTGAAGGTGGCGTCCTCGTTTCCTCTGTGAGTGCGAGAGGACAGACAAAGCAAACACCGTTTGGACAGCATTAAAATATTTACACTGATGATTAATGTTGTGTCTTTGCACCTGTAGCGATACATGTTGGAAAATGGAGACTTTAGCCACCAAGACTGACGTGCCTGGAAACTTCCCTGTGAGTACGCCCACAAAGACAGGAAACAGTTTAGCCACCGCGGTTAATCCTCCATCATCATCATCCAGTATTTTTCACATCTTTTCTTCTGCTGTTTCCCTTGTTGTCAGTCACGGGGTTTGTGACTGAAATGCGTGTGGTCGACGGGAAGCCTGACGAGTACGGCCTGAATCATTCCATCAACACCGGACGGAGTGAAACCTTTGTTGAAAACAGATTATATGGTAACGTTGCATTTAGCTTCAGTAAACTGTGAAGTTACAGCAGCAGATTTACATCACGTGGCTTCACAGGAAGTAGTCTGGACCTCAGCGCTGAGGTTCAAGCAGCTCTGCTTGCAGACGGCATCCTTCCTGAAAATGTTCTTCATCTTCCTAAAACCAGAACTTTTACATTGGTGCTGAAGTTCTATATAAAAACAGCCTGAAATACAAAGTGATGTTGTGCACTGATTACCTCACACTTTCCATGTTTCCTTCTACAGAGGAGTGTCCGCCTGAGTGTTTTGTCTGATCTGTTGTTGATCGTCTCATTGACACTGCATGCAGATCTGACACCAGGGCTGGACTGGGACAAAAAATGGTCCCGGGCATTTTGACTGGAGACCGGCCCCCCAGGTATTAAAGGAAAAACCATAAAGCCTTTGAATGAAAACAAACGCTGTTGTCACAGTGATGGACGCTGTCTTGTTGGTATACATGCATCAGTCTAATAAACTTAAACCTGCACCATCCTCCCTGTCCTGGTATTCTAAACAGGAAGTAGACTGTTGGTCGAGTTAACCTCCTGAACATCTACAACACACGGTGGAAACCTGACATTAAGACAGAGACTAGAGGTGAGACATGATCATTGCTGATTACTGATGACAGATTTAGATATGTTTTCATAAACCTTTCATTTGCCACATCAATAAACAGCACGGCAGGGCAAAATATGTTTTCTAACATGGCAACCTTTAAAAAGTGAAAGGAGACAGAAAGACAGCTGAGAAAGAATCAAACGGACTTTTTGATGCATTTTACACACAGTACTGGTGCAGAATCTAGAAAATGTGGGAAACACTGGCATCATATGCAGTACTTACTTCTGAAGAAATTATGATGGGACCCTAAAAAATGACTATGTACAATAATGGATTTCTATACATTTTACATCAGATGAAAACGTTTGTTGTAAGATTCAGATAATTATTTATTAAAAGTGAGACATTTTAAATGAGAACAAGAAAGAAAAGTATTTCTTTGTGCCCCCCTCTCCCTGTTAATGCCCTACCTGCCCCCTGGCAACACTTTGCTAGACCCGCCCCTGCACAGTTACCAGCTGTCAGCTACACAAAAAGGATCCTGGTGTTATTTGTCTCTCAGAAACAGTTCATAACTTCAACTCATTTTTGTTTTGTCATGTTTTGTTCTTTACATTGTCTTTCTTCTATATAATTGTTAAACATTTAATAAATATGTCTACAAAAAGATTTTAAAAATCAGACATTTCACACAGACACCCAAATGATTTCTGACTGATGAAGGGGGCTGAAGGTGCCCTGCTCTTGCCCAGCTTCTGCTGCTCTCTCCCTGCTCACTGTCAGCAGCTGGCAGCCTCGGTCCTGCCTGAGACTCTTCATCTATCAGTGCCAAAGAATATGGGAAATAGCAACGCACAACATGCACATTACAAAACAAGCACATGAATCAGCATTACATTCATTAGTGAAGTGCTGACGTTCGTTCCTAAACTTTGGGCCTTAATTAACATCACTGTGAACTAATGTTTGCTTTGCTTCTTAACCAGTGAAGCAGCGAGGGGCTTTCTGAGGTTCCTGCTCGTAAATGCCCAAAATGAGTCGAGTATTTCTCTGCAACTACAAACTCTGCTTTCATCAGAGGTGTAAATATTACAGCACTGTGTCAGAGTCACTGAGGCTGGAACACAGAAAAAGGAAGTAGATGTATTTATTTTTAGGCTTTATTGCCTGGAACCACTTTAAAAATACGCTTTGGGTCACAATTAACTGCAGAAAACCAGGAATCCACATATGAACATTATCTGTGCAGAGATTTATGCTTCTGAAGGTAAACAGTGAAAACTTGCAGCACTAAATGCACAGATAGCCAGGCGTTTCACATTTTGGGACCATCTGCCAGTTTTCATTTCTTAGGTATTGAAGAGCAGAAATGATTGAATTTTATTTACATGCTTAAAAATGTTTGCTTTTGAATATTATTTGAAGAATTACCCACACACTCAGGCACTGTGGGCCTGTTTCCCTTTGCACAACCGAGTGTTGGAAACGGGCCTTTTCTCTTTAAACTCTGAGGGGCTGTAACTTTGGCTTCTATTGGCAGATTTGCATGATTGACCCTCTTTTTAAAATAGTTTTAGCCAAGAGAATCAAGCTAACATCACTGTTTTTACGTCAGCTCACGTCACACGAGCTGTTTCAAGAAAAGTCCTCCTGTCACACAGCAATGCCTACATCAATCACACCACTCTGCTTAAATAATAATAATAATGTTTAGTGAAGCAGGTGAAGCAAAGGGCTGCTTTTAATAGGCTGGGAGACCCAGGTGTGCTGCTTTAGCTGCTGAGCCTCTCATGCTAGCCTCCATCTATAAGCTGGGATCACAGGAGCACTGCAGTCCTGATAGATCAAGGATTGTTATTCATGCAGGTGACAAAAGTTTACATTCACAGAGTCATAGGATTGAGCCTCGTTTGAAAAGCAGCTGTTTAATGCAGCTGCTTAGAGTTCACACACAGTAGAAGAATCAGACTTGAGTCACATTTCAAACACTGGAAAAATACTCAGCAAGTAACAATGAAAACAGCACAGACTCAGTATATCCTGTTCAGTCCTGTGTTTGATATGAATGTGCTGTTCAGAGAGGATCTCATGTCCTCTTTTACAAAGCCTTTGTTTCATGATGTTTGTGTATAAATGAATGTAGGTGTGTTTCTAAGTGTGAAGGAGCCCTGGGAGAAAAGACTGAAGCTTGTGCCAAAGAACAAACAGGAAAGAAAGATCAGCATTAATGAAGACGAGCACAGAAGGAGCCCAAGCACGTGTTGCTTTTTCAGATTTCTCTAAAAGTGTGTGTTCATTTGTTCCATCCTTCACAACAAACAACAGCTGACAGACACACATGCACTCTGTGTCACTTCACAGGGGCTGATGAAAGTGGACACAGTAAAGGGAGAGCTGGACCTGCTCTACACATCCTGCACTCTGTTAACAGACTTTATTCTGCAGCATCAACAGATAAAAATATATGAAGATATAGAAACGTTTAACATTGTGACTGTTCACATTAGTGAAGCTGTTACTTTGCTGCCAGGTGGGAAAAGAAGCCTAAAGCTGAGTCTGATTAAACATCTGCTGCACCAGAGAGTTTCATGGCCCTGCTTTATCCTGTGCTTGCTGACCACCTCGTCCTGAAACCTCTTCATCATCCTCACAGTTGTGTGAAGAAAGAGGGAAGCAGGTGGAAACCATCTGTGCTGCTGTGTTCACTTGTGTGTGCGTCTATGGTCATATCTAATGTGTACCTACAGACAAACACAAACACCTGGCATTGCACAAGAGTCTCTGCTGGAGCAACCTGCAGATGTCAGAGATGTGATTAGAGGGTAAAGTGGACTAGTGAGAGCATCTATGTTGTTGTTGTCTGCTGGGGGACAGCATCAGCTCCAGAGATGCATCAGGATCAGCAAACTAATCTGCAAGGCTGCAAGTGTCACTGAAGGAGTTTGAGTCAGTGAGGGACTCAAAGTCACACAGCTGGTCAAGAAGGCTCAGCAGCTGCTGTATTTCCTGAGGAGGCTGAGGAAATTTGGTATGTTGGCCAAGATCCTCAGCAGGTTCTACAGCTGCACTGTGGAGAGCAGCCTGACAGCTGCATCACTGCATGGTACGGCAGCACTACTGCAAACCGCAAACGCCTGCAGAGAGTGATAACAACTGT
This sequence comes from Aulonocara stuartgranti, assembly GCF_965226115.1. Taxonomy (NCBI): domain Eukaryota; kingdom Metazoa; phylum Chordata; class Actinopteri; order Cichliformes; family Cichlidae; genus Aulonocara; species Aulonocara stuartgranti. The sequence continues at coordinate 8,927,146 of NC_138941.1, forward strand.
GGAGAAGATCATCAGGACCCCGCTGCCCTCTCTGCAGAGCAGCTACCATCACAGAGTCCAGAGGAGAGACACACCTCTGCCCTCGAGACGAAGGTTCAGAAGTGTGAAATGTAGAACATCCAGACTCAACAACTCCATCTTCCCCACTGCTATCAGACTCCTGAACAGCTGACCGACCTCAAACTGCAGTTTGCACATCAGGTCACTTTGCACACTAAGTTCATTTTGCACATTAAACTCCATGTACATCCATGTACATCGACATCTGCAGACCACACGTGTCTTCAGTTACTTATTTGTACTTATTTGCAGTTATTTATCTTTTTATTTTATTTTTTTAAGTTATTTCTTATCCTTATTTTATCTTTTTATTTATTCTTATCTTGTTCTTTTAACCATTATCTAACTTGGCATTGTGCACGGTGTGTTTAGATTCAGTTTAAATTCAGGGACAAGGAGCCCCTGTTGATCCTCTACCTAATCACACGAGCCACGGTGTGAGAACGGGTGTGGGTCACAATCAGCCAAGGTTTTGGGTGAACCCATTGTGAGATCTAGCCCCACGCTATCATGTGATTTCCTGTGATCAAATGTCCCAGGATGTGAGTGGGCGTTAAGACGTCCATGTCCCTCTTCAAGCAACTTAAAGAAGTCCAGACGCTTTTCTTTCCAAGCTCCTTCAACAACATCATTCATAGAACAGCTTCCAGCTTCTTTTGCTCGGCTACAGTTTGGATGGATTTGCAGATGCAACAAGACTAAAATGGTTAGGGTCAGGAGGTCAAAGGTCAGAGCTCCTGTGGGTCTGAGGGCGGCCTCACGCTGGAGAAGGATGAAGGAGTCTGACCTGAGCCAGTGTTTGACATGAACACATCAGCACTGCTGTCAGTGAGCCTAACGACAGCCGTTAGCATCATTTCAGTGTTTCAGTCATAAAAACACTTCCTGTCACTGTGGTGGTTACAGTGACATCATGCAGTTTGTGCTTTGACCTCCAGAGGGCGACAAATCAGCACAGACAGAGAGCTCCATTCAAACTTTGCTGCCATCAGGAATAATTCTTCAAATATAATCATCAGTGTTTGAGCAGTTATGATATCAGGGACAATCTAGACATGTGTGACAATACTGAACATGTCACATGACACACCTCAAACATCATGTGATCCACTCTCAGTCTGCACTTTCATTCATGACTTCAACAGGTTGAAATGAGCTTTGAAGAAACATTCAGTGAAATAAATCTTTCATGGATTCATGTGAGCAGCAGATGAACTTTGTACCAACAACATCTTCAATAACAGAGTCTGAATGAAGCTCAGGTGTTGATGCTGCTCACTGATTGGACGCTTGCTTTCAGCTCTGCTCTCAGTCTTTACTGCACAGGTGAAGGTAGAAAGTGTGACTGGATCTATAGACTGGAAACAGAGAAACATGCTGAACATTTGAAGCTTTGCAGCAGAAATGTTCATGTTACAAATACAGCAGAGCTGATCTGGGATCAGTGTGTTCACACCTGCAGCTACAACAAGGTTTCATGTCTCCACACGTCAGCATGTGAACTTTACTCTGACTCAGTCTGAGCAGTCAGACGGCATATTTTTAAAGTTAACACATCAGCACACACAGAGCTGAGCCCCTCCCACCTGTGCTGAGTTTCAGGTGGAGCCCCGCCTCCTTCCAGGAAGCAGCTCACCTGTGTGTCCGTGTTTAGTGTCCAGGTGTGGAGTGGAGCTTGTTGTTGGTGTGAAGAAACTGTAAGTTTGCTTTGTTTCCTCCTTTAACAGTTTGTCTTTAGGAACTTTACTGTTTGTTCAGCTCGTGTTTGATTTCTTCACACAACAAACTGTGTGTGTTTGTATTTCCGGTCTCTCCATTAAAGTCAGTGTGTAATGTTTCCTGGCTAACATCAGCTGTGTGCAGCTTAGTTCAGCACAAATCTGCCGCTCCATAGTTCACGGTAACGGACTCACAGCTGGACCAACGAGGCCGAGTGTGTCCGCCACTCTGAGCTACGTTCGTGTTTGTGTACTTGTAGTTTGTACTTTGAGTTCACTCAGAGCCCACAGAGGACGCAGCGTACGTGATGACGTCACAGCCCTTTACCTCCTTTACTGTCACTGTGATTAATATTTACACACGAGACACCTGCAGAGCTCTGACGCTGAGCTAGCACACAGCATGCTAACGCTAAGCTAACGCTAAGCTAACGCTAAGCTAACGCTAAGCTAGCCAAGAACCCAGAGTGAGTTAAAGCTGAGTAAACACTGACCCCAGACCAGCACCGTGATAAAGTGAGCTGCTGCTGCTGAACTTGAACAGGTAACAAAGTGATGAGCAGTCAGGCTGCAGGTTTCTACCTGTTCATGTTTCTACAGTAGAATCACTTTGAAGTGTCTTTGTGCTGTTTCATCTTTGATTTGTGTTCATAAACACTCAGAGAAACATCACGTGACCTCATCAGGATCTGTGTTGGTGTGTGGGGCTGTACCTCAGCTTTATGTTGTTACATGCTCATTTGTTCATTTTACACAGTAACATCAAAGTAATGTTATGAGGAGTAATGAAGTAACGTACTCCATTACTTTTAATTAAAGTGTTCTGTGTAATATGTGTAATAATGACTGTTTTGAGTAATGACCAACACTGATCACAACAAAGAGGAAATGCCTCCAACATGCACAAACATTTGAGCCACAACATGCAGTTAATGTGCACAAATGTCTTTGATATGCTGCTCAGTGATGGTGGTGACTGTCAGAGCAGAGCTACTGAGAATCAATAAGTAATATCAATGATGGGATCAGAATCACTAAATTCTTCTCATCCCTGTCAGTATCATACATGTGCTGTATAATGTGATAAATGTAGAGGTGCTGGCTGTTCTCTCACTCTGCTGTTTAGCTGTAAAGGACGCCTCCCTGCCTTTGTCTCATTCATGACCTTTAATAGTCTCTTCTAACATGCAGAGATCTGTATGATCTGTTTCATAGAGTCTAACCAGCCTGTACAGGTAACAACAACAGTCACTGCATCACTGACACACAAACGTCATCTCTGTCAATAACAACATTCATACATGGAATAAAAACACATCAGTGGATCATTGCTGGAGCTGATGTTTGTGCTCCTGGTGCAAAGGCTCTCAGTTTCCTCCTTGAAATAACATCAGTGGTGGGTCAGCGACATGCTTTCTTTCCCTCTCAGGTTTAAATATCTGGGACTCTCCACCGTTTGGTTTTAGAGCTGAAGAAGCTTCTCAGATGAAACGTCTTCCAGAAACTTAAAGACGTCTCTTTTCTCTCCAAGCTCCTTAGATCACATGACCTGGATGACTGAACCTACAGACATATTGACCTGGTTTCATGGTCACATGACAGGTCAGAGGTCAGTTCCTCCTGTTAATGTGAACTCACTGAGTGTTTGTGGTTTACCTCTCAGACTGACTGAAGATGATGATGGAGGAAGAGGAGGACAGAGCAGAGTCTGCAGGGTCCAGCTGTCCGTCTGTGAGGAGTGACCGGTCCAAAGATTATTATCCAGCCTTCAGTGGTGAACCTGGAGCAACGAGGTCAGAGAGCTGAACTCACTGAGTAACAGAAATAATTCTGCACTGACATTATAATCAGTGTTGACTCTGGTTGATTGTCTGACTGTGTTTGTGAGCTGAGAGGAAATGAAAATGAGTTTGTAACAAAAATCAGTTTTGTCCAGTTTTCCTGTAAAAAGCTGAACTCTAATCTAAGAGGATGTTACTGACAGGAAACAGCTGCATTATCTGCAGTCTGTGTGATCACAGCTGCTTCAATCATGTTTGTGTCTGCAGAGGTCAGAGGTCACAGTCTGCAGGGTCCAGCTGTCCGTCTGTGAGGAGTGACCGGTCCAAAGATTATAATCCATACTTCAGTGGTGAACCTGGAGCAACGAGGTCAGAGAGCTGTGATGACTCCTTTACATGTTTGTGTTTCCTGGATAAATATGACCTGAAACATCCTCAGATTGTTACAAAGATTCATTAAAAAGAAAACGATGAAAGAGAAAAGATCCAAATGTTCGACTTGGTCATTTGCTGTTTGAGGACAGTGATGCTCATATCTGTGGGGAAAGTGTGACCTGAGTGGGTTCATGTTTGTCTTTAAAGAACAGAGCTGCTCTGATTCTCTTTGTGTCTGATCTGTTAAACAGTCTGAGAGGTCACACAGAGACCCAGCAGCTAAAGCCTGGATCATACTGGCTGCTGTTACTCCATCAGGACAACACTGAACCACAGTGGTGTGGATGTAGTGGATAAATCCCACCATACTGATGCTCAGAGTTAACCACAGGGAACAAAACCAGATGTTACCTTCAGATTGTGACCTTTGGAGTGGACGATGCAGATTTCAATAGAGAATAAATGTTGTTGTTTTTCAGCTGTGAAGAAAGAATCTAATTTTCTGAACTGAAGAATTTATGATGCTGGAAACAACATGGAGACTATAACACAACATTTCCACTGTGTTCATAGAATGAATGTAAAACTGTCAGACATTCATTAAATATGCAAAATGTCTACAGAAGCATCAGAGGGTCAGACGTGAAGCACTCAGTGATTTTGATCAAATGACTCATCAGTTATTGATCTGTACTACACTGATCTACCACGTTAGTAAAGCTGGTGTTCTGGTGGTGGAGGGAGACTCGGATCATGTTCTGGTTTTGGAGCAGTGATCTGCTGATGGTTCAGTTTGATGAGCTTCTTCAAAATCATCCCTGACATCACCACTGAAAGGACGTCCATGAAAACAGACTGAAAATTACTGATATGTTCACAATCTGAGAGTTTAAAACTTGACAGACTTGATTCAGATGAAGTTATTTGAGCAGAAACTCCTGGATCTTTATCCTGTGTTGATCTAATCCTTCATGGTTCCTCCACAGAGTGGACCAGCAGAGCTCAGAGGGTCCCAGTGGTCAGTCTGCCCAGCAGCATCAAACACAGCTGGACTCCATATTTATGGTCTGTACATGTACAACAACTACTGTTACATCTGTTCTGTTCACAGTCATCTCCATGCTGCTCTTTGTAGACCAGTGGATCGTCAGTGTGTCCAACATGGATCTGATGTTTGGCTCCATGATTTCAGTCTGATTGGCTCATTCATAAATATTCTGTTCCAGCTGTTGGAGGACAACATCATCACTTTTGTGAAGAACGAGCTGAAGAAGATCCAGAAGGTTCTGAGTCCAGATTACCCAGAATGCTTAGAGAGTCAGAGGAGCAGCAGCAGAGAGGCGTTTGTGAAGATCACGGTGGACTTCCTGAGGAGAATGAAGCAGGAGGAGCTGGCTGACCATCTGCAGAGCAGTAAGAGGATTTATCTAAAGATTTAAGCTGCTGGATAAATGAACATTTTCCAGAGATGGAAGATGGAGCAACATGTTTTAAAGATTAGTTCTTTTTGGAATTGAGTGTTTATTTTTCTTCTCATTCAGAGCTTCAAGCTCCAGTTTGTCATCGTAACCTTAAATCCACCCTGAAGAAGAAGTTCCAGTGTGTGTTTGAGGGCATCGCTAAAGCAGGAAACCCAACCCTCCTGAATCAGATCTACACAGAGCTCTACATCACAGAGGGAGGGACTGCAGAGGTCAATGATGAACATGAGGTCAGACAGATTGAAACAGCATCCAGGAAACCAGACAGACCAGAAACAACCATCAGACAAGAAGACATCTTTAAAGCCTCACCTGGAAGAGATGAACCAATCAGAACAGTGCTGACAAAGGGAGTGGCTGGCATTGGGAAAACAGTCTTAACACAGAAATACAGCCTGGACTGGGCTGAAGACAAAGCCAACCAGGACATCCAGTTCATATTTCCATTCACTTTCAGAGAGCTGAATGTGCTGAAAGAGGAAAAGTTCAGCTTGGTGGGACTTGTTCATCACTTCTTTACTGAAACCAAAGAAGCAGGAATCTGCAGCTTTGAAGACTTCCAGGTTGTGTTCATCTTTGATGGTCTGGATGAGTGTCGACTTCCTCTGGACTTCCACAAAACTACAATCCTAACTGACCCTAGAAAGTCCACCTCAGTGGATGTGCTGCTGATAAACCTCATCAGGGGGAAACTGCTTCCCTCTGCTCGCCTCTGGATAACCACACGACCTGCAGCAGCCAATCAGATCCCTCCTGACTGTGTTGGCATGGTGACAGAGGTCAGAGGGTTCACTGACCCACAGAAGGAGGAGTACTTCAGGAAGAGATTCAGAGATGAGGAGCAGGCCAGCAGGATCATCTCCCACATCAAGACATCACGAAGCCTCCACATCATGTGCCACATCCCAGTCTTCTGCTGGATCACTGCTACAGTTCTGGAGGATGTGCTGGAAACCAGAGAGGGAGGACAGCTGCCCAACACCCTGACTGAGATGTACATCCACTTCCTGGTGGTTCAGGCCAAAGTGAAGAAGGTCAAGTATGATGGAGGAGCTGAGACAGATCCACACTGGAGTCCAGAGAGCAGGAAGATGATTGAGTCTCTGGGAAAACTGGCTTTTGATCAGCTGCAGAAAGGAAACCTGATCTTCTATGAATCAGACCTGACAGAGTGTGGCATCGATATCAGAGCAGCCTCAGTGTACTCAGGAGTGTTCACACAGATCTTTAAAGAGGAGAGAGGACTGTACCAGGACAAGGTGTTCTGCTTCATCCATCTGAGTGTTCAGGAGTTTCTGGCTGCTCTTCATGTCCATCTGACCTTCATCAACTCTGGACTCAATCTGCTGGAAGAACAAACAACCTCCCAGAAGTCTGAAACAGGAGATTCTGCAAAGAAACACTTCTACCAGAGTGCTGTGGACAAGGCCTTACAGAGTCCAAATGGACACCTGGACTTGTTCCTCCGCTTCCTCCTGGGTCTTTCACTGCAGACCAATCAGACTCTCCTACGAGCCCTGATGACACAGACAGGAAGTAGCTCACAGACCAATCAGGAAACAGTCCAGTACATCAAGAAGAAGCTCAGTGAGAATCTGTCTGCAGAGAAAAGCATCAATCTGATCCACTGTCTGAATGAACTGAATGATCGTTCTCTAGTGGAGGAGATCCAACAATACAGGACTTCAGGAAGTCTCTCCACAGGTAAACTGTCTCCTGCTCAGTGCTCAGCTCTGACCTTCATCTTACTGTCATCAGAAGAAGATCTGGATGAGTTTGACTTCAAGAAATACTCTGCTTCAGAGGAGGCTCTTCTGAGGCTGCTGCCAGTGGTCAAAGCCTCCAACAAAGCTCTGTAAGTAAACATGTTGTCATCGCTTCATTGTTGAAATCATGGGAAATAAATCAGAAATGCTGAGTTCAAAGAGCACTGTAACATTTTTTTAAAATAGTAAATTAAATGATCATCAGTCACTCGGTAAACATATGGTAGTTTTAATGTTTCACTCCAGCATTTCTAAAACACACTTTGTTCTGTAACTCTTATCAAAGGACAATCCAGACCCAGCCAATAAGAACATGAGCTCTGATGCTTCAGCCCCTCTGACAGGTTTATTATCCTCAGCTTGTTCATTTGTCTCCAACTCCAGGAGTTTGGTTGTTTTATTCTAAAGCACAAACTTCACCTGCCAGACTTCACCTACATCTTTTTCTGATGTTCATAATTTAAGTTCAAGTTTGTATCTCACTTTCAGTGCACACCCTCCCTTTTTAAATATAAATCTCTGCTGTGCTGTCATGTTTTCATCCTGTATGGAGGGAGAAACTCGGTCTTCATTACTGAAATTGCCTCTAAGGTCGTGTTTCTTGTCAGTAACCATATGTAACTGTAAGGCTTCCATAACCAGTGTTATCACAGAATTACAGTGGGTTCACTCTGGGTCCTCTACAGTTTCTTCCCACTGTCCACAGACATGCAGTTAGGTTACCTGGTGATCTAAACTTCATGCAGGTGTGAGTGAGAGTGGTTGTCTGTCCCTCTGTGGGCTTAGTGGAAGAGACTGGATGGATCTCTGCTTTGTCTTTGATATATGCTGACAGCAAACATTCTCCATGAAGTCTGCATTTCAGCTCATCTCCTTTATACGCACCTTTAACAGGAAGAGTTTTATACAGCTAGTGTTTAAAATCAAGTGTTATTCACAATACACAGGTAATGAGCATGATTATTGAATTACTAAAATTTTCTAAAATAATTGTTTTAGTTAATATTGTATGACAGTGTACACAGAATTATTAGCTCAGTAGGCAGAGTGGTCGCCCCATGATCATAAGGTCAGGGGTCGAATCCACCGAATAGTTACCTTGTGGTACCCCTGAGCAAGGTACCATCAAGGTACCAATCATGTGCACTGGACTGGTAGCACTCATAGTCTCATAGGTTTAAATAAATTTAAAAAAAAAAGGGTTCAACATATAAACAAATTTAATTTGATCACATATATTGTTTGTTTTTTTTGTTGTGGTTTTTTCCTTTCTCTCTCAGACTGAGCAGCTGTAACGTCTCAGAGAAAGGCTGTGAAAATTTGTTGTCAGTGGTCAGCTCCCAGTCCTGTAGTCTGAGAGAGCTGGACCTGAGTACCGACAGCCTGAAGGCTTCAGCAGTAAAGCTTCTGTCTGCTGCAGTGGAGAGTCCACATGCCAAACTGAATGTTCTGAGGTCAGATCAATTTGTATTATGTTTAGTTCTGTTTGTTTATGTGTTTGATGTTTGTTTTTGTTTATGTCTTTATCCAGTTATCCTTGTTTCATAGCATTTTTATTCATTTCAAAGTTAAACAGAAGTTTTACTAACCTGCTCAGCACAAGACAATAAGCTATTGCACCTTGATTACACTTTAACAACAATCTTTATTCATGTTTTTATCTTCAGACTTAACATCTGTGAACTCTCAGAGGAAAACTGTGAAGCTCTGTCCTCAGTTCTCAGCTCGCAGTCCTCTAGTCTGACAGAGCTGGACCTGAGTATCAGAAAGCTGCAGGATTCAGGAGTGAAGCTTCTGTCTGCTGGACTACAACGTTTAAACTGTAAACTGAATACTCTGAGGTCAGATCAGAAAACATTTAGTTTTTAGAATTATTAATTAAAGTTCATCCATATGATGTTGTTTCTTAGTATGTTTATGTTTCCTTTAAAAATAGAAAGTCAACATTTAATGTTGTGAAATGTATTAACAAACTCTACATGAGTACTTGTTTTATAGATTGTCTTTTATTTTTCAGACTGAGTGGCTGTAACCTATCAGAGAGAAGCTGTGAAGCTCTGTCCTCAGTCCTCAGCTCCCAGTCCTCCAGTCTGAGAGAGCTGGACCTGAGTAACTCTGACCTGCAGGATTCAGGAGTGAAGCTTCTGTCCGCTGGACTAAAGAGTTCACAGTGTGCAGTGGAAACTCTCAGGTCAGGATTCAAACTTTTCCACAGATGATCATTTGAAATGTGACTTATATTATTGTATAAACAGGTAACTTTTATACAGCTGTCAAGTGAACTTTTATTTACATTTGAGTGGATAATTGGACTCTGAATTACTAAAAGTTGTTATAGTCATGTCTCTGTTTATTTAAAAAAATACTTCACGTACTGCCTAATTTAAAGATTTAGGCTCCTTTGGGCCCATAATATATATATTTGATTTCTTTGTGAATGAAATTAGGAGGATATTGGCGACTGCTGATTGGCTCGCTGTTTGTTTTTTATTCACAGTACTTAATTTTAAAGGCTGATTTCTCAAAATGAGATGTTTATCTTTTCTTCTACAACACGTGGAGCCACCAAATCTTCTTGCTTGATTTATTCATTACAGTTTGATTTAAAGAATATTAGACTCGTAACATAATAAATATATTTATTTCACTTCTTCTTGAGAGAAAGAAAGGGATGACTGGGTGAGCTCCAGTGGTTCATCCCAGCAGAGAGAGCGGCACACTGGGCTGCAAATGATCACAGTAGTAATGGCCATAGTTTGATAAAACAGGCAGTCTTACCCTGTAGATAATACAGGGTTCTGGTGCCGATGTGGGGGAGGGGAGTCGCCCGGTACTAACTACATACTACTAACTACCTCATTCAGATGTCTTCCCTACTAAACCTGATAAGAAGTAACTGCAGTAGCCTTATAGGTCAAATCAGTTTCACCTGTTAAAGTTAGCTCCACTATTAATTAGGGGTGGGGGAAAAAATCGATACTGTGTAGTATCGTGATATTTTGTTTGCTAATAATGTATCGATACAGGGACAGCAGAAATCGATATTTTGTTACAAACAATTTTTTCTCTGAAGTCAACATGCTCTGGAGTCAGAGCATGTTGACTTCAGAGCATGTTGATCCTTTTTCTGAGCAACAATCCTGACATTCCTTCACTGTCCAAATGTGTTTAACTTTTTTTTTGGCAGCAATAAACATGACAGTTTACTTATTTTAATTTAAGACATGTTTAATTTTAATTAAGTTTAAAACTTTTTTATTTAATGTAAAATTATATATTTTTTTAAATTTACTTTCAAATTCTTCAGTTGCTGAAGGGGCTGCATAGTTTTCATAAATTGCATAGTTCAGAATAGCTATAATTGTACCAGATGGTTGCATTCAGTTAAGTTGGACTTAACCGTTCAGTTTGTCAACAATAAAACTGACTGAAATGAGAGAAAGACTGAGTGTGAGACTTTGATATTAGATAAAATGAATATTGATAAAGTTTACCTTTATGTGCAGAATTTAAATATCGCAAAATATTTTAAAAAATCGCAATAATATCGTATCGTGCGTTAAGTATTGTGATAATATCGTATCGCGAGTTGTATGGTGATTCCCACCTCTACTATTAATGGTGTCACTTGTTATTTCTGGGATGAGTTTAGTAGCCTGAACAGCTGCTTAAAGGAAAGTAATTAAATAATAAAAATAACCTAAGTCCGGGGGAACCTGCAAGAGCTGTTTGCACAAAGAATAATGCTCAGACTTTGAGGTTTTATCGTTTTACACAAGGTTTAAAAATGAATGTCCACAATTGAATTGCAGAAATTGTTATTGAGCTAATACTGATGTAGTTGTTATCTTTGGTAAGGAGAGGTTGGAGGAAGGATGAGCACAGTCAGGCCTAAAGATGCTCTTAATAATAATAATGGATTGCATTTATATAGCGCTTTTCGAGACCCTCAAAGACCCTTTACAATCCCACTACAGGGAGTGCAGAATTATTAGGCAAGTTGTATTTTTGAGGAATAATTTTATTATTGAACAACAACCATGTTCTCAATGAACCCAAAAAACTCATTAATATCAAAGCTGAATGTTTTTGGAAGTAGTTTTTAGTTTGTTTTTAGTTTTAGCTATTTTAGGGGGATATCTGTGTGTGCAGGTGACTATTACTGTGCAGAATTATTAGGCAACTTAACAAAAAACAAATATATACTCGTTTCAATTATTTCTTTTTACCAGTGACACCAATATAACATCTCCACATTCACAAATATACATTTCTGACATTCAAAAACAAAACAAAAACAAATCAGCGACCAATATAGCCACCTTTCTTTGCAAGGACACTCAAAAGCCTGCCATCCATGGATTCTGTCAGTGTTTTGATCCGTTCACCATCAACATTGCGTGCAGCAGCAACCACAGCCTCCCAGACACTGTTCAGAGAGGTGTACTGTTTTCCCTCCTTGTAAATCTCACATTTGATGATGGACCACAGGTTCTCAATGGGGTTCAGATCAGGTGAACAAGGAGGCCATGTCATTAGTTTTTCTTCTTTTATACCCTTTCTTGCCAGCCACGCTGTGGAGTACTTGGACGCGTGTGATGGAGCATTGTCCTGCATGAAAATCATGTTTTTCTTGAAGGATGCAGACTTCTTCCTGTACCACTGCTTGAAGAAGGTGTCTTCCAGAAACTGGCAGTAGGACTGGGAGTTGAGCTTGACTCCATCCTCAACCCGAAAAGGCCCCACAAGCTCATCTTTGATGATACCAGCCCAAACCAGTACTCCACCTCCACCTTGCTGGCGTCTGAGTGGGACTGGAGCTCTCTGCCCTTTACCAATCCAGCCACGGGCCCATCCATCTGGCCCATCAAGACTCACTCTCATTTCATCAGTCCATAAAACCTTAGAAAAACCAGTCTTGAGATATTTCTTGGCCCAGTCTTGACGTTTCAGCTTGTGTGTCTTGTTCAGTGGTGGTCGTCTTTCAGCCTTTCTTACCTTGGCCATGTCTCTGAGTATTGCACACCTTGTGCTCTTGGGCACTCCAGTGATGTTGCAGCTCTGAAATATGGCCAAACTGGTGGCAAGTGGCATCTTGGCAGCTGCACGCTTGACTTTTCTCAGTTCATGGGCAGTTATTTTGTGCCTTGGTTTTTCCACACGCTTCTTGCGACCCTGTTGACTATTTTGAATGAAACGCTTGATTGTTCGATGATCACGCTTCAGAAGCTTTGCAATTTTGAGACTGCTGCATCCCTCTGCAAGATATCTCACTGTTTTTGACTTTTCTGAGCCTGTCAAGTCCTTCTTTTGACCCATTTTGCCAAAGGAAAGGACGTTGCCTAATAATTATGCACACCTGATATAGGGTGTTGATGTCATTAGACCACACCCCTTCTCATTACAGAGATGCACATCACCTAATATGCTTAATTGGTAGTAGGCTTTCGAGCCTATACAGCTTGGAGTAAGACAACATGCATGAAGAGGATGATGTGGACAAAATACTCATTTGCCTAATAATTCTGCACTCCCAGTATTCATTCACTCTCACATTCACACACTGGTGGAGGTAAGCTACAGTTGTAGTGGTAGGTTAGGTTTTGCCCAAGGACAAAATGACCAAGACAGAGAGAGCTGGCTCATCAGACAGACAAGCTCATCTTGTAACCTACTGGTTCGCTGGTCAGCACACCAGCTGACTAGCGAACCGGCTAACTAGCACACCAGCTAACTAGCACACCGGCTAAATAGCAAATCAGCTAACTAGCAGACCAGCTAACGGCAGCCACAAGCTGAAGGACGATTAAATGTAGTGGAGATATCAGAGATGACACTGGTGTGTCCGATTCACTCTTTAGCACTCTGGTCACTCCGGTGTGTCAGCCAGAACACCACTGAAGGCCAAATGATCCCAGCATGTGGAATAAAGAGCTTAAGGTTTGGTTTGAGACACTTTATTCTTTCACTGATTGATTCTTGCGGCTGTGATCATGTGTGTGGTTTCTTACAAAAAGGAAGTACACAATACAAATACATGACAAATAAGATGAATAGATAAGTTACATATCCAGTTATATGTACGTACATCAGTATAGCTAATATAGCCATATATAAGGACAAAGATCACAGTACTATAATGCAGTAATGTTAAACACAAAGGTGTATATCTACATAAATCTGTCCTATCAGTGATCAGGGTACTGTAGTATACTTCCACTACATAAACTATAGAAACTAAACGACATTAGTGTGACTTTAAGTTACCATCAGTACAGACGAACTGATGGTAGTTGTACAAAATAAAGGCATTGCAATTATTGTGAAGGGCTTCCGGTTAAACTAAGATCAGCTGATTACCTCATAACAAATTGTTTGCTATAGAACGCAGCTCCCACTCTTCATTAATATCATGTACTGTAACTCCCAAGTAACCATGGTTACCCAGCCACGCCCAGTAGTTTCCAGAGAGACCAACAGCTGGTGTACGTTGTAACGCCGTGGCTTTTGTAGTCTCTCCTTTTTCTACAGCTCATGTGTTCTTCTTGTGATGGTGCGTCTTGAGGGAGGCTCATACATGCCGTCATTTGTTGATCCTAAGAACGTTCCTCAGACCGACTTCTTCAACAACACTAATCGGCCTGCAGTTTGTAGCTACTCACTTCACTGTGGTGTTTGTTAGCTTGTCTTTCTTTGGTTTTATCCTGACTCCTCCCACAAGCTGATCCTACGTAGTCTGCCCAAGCCTCCCACCTCTGTTTGTTTGGGTGGTTTGTTTGCTGCCATCAACAGCGTGTAATGCATTTAAGTGATACTTCAGACATGAAGTACTGCGACAATAAAAAACTCAACTTTGCTTAAAAATAACTTTAGTTGTATCAACACTGCCCTCTGGAATAATTAGACTTTGGTGACAAACTGATGTGATCTCCATGTTTCCTTTGTTGGACTGTGGGCGAGTGTCAGAACTGAATGTACTGAGTAACATGTGGAGTTTAAATATGTGTCAGTTCCAGTTTTAGAGCTCTAAAGTGCAGCTATCATGTTAGGAATATGTTAGGAATAGACAGGAACACTGAGCACACTGAGGTCAAATCTTTATTTATCCAGTTCATCTGTAGGCTGAGCTCAGTCCATCCATTTAGTGAAATGATGTTTAAAGGTCTCCTTGTTCTGTGAGCGTGCACAGATCCTGAAGCAGAAAGCCTGGGTTAACAGAGAAATGATCATCACTGTGATGATGCTCACCATCTCTGACTGGGATTTGAGGTTTTGTCAAAGCAGCAAAGAAAGCCTGGCTATGTTGGACTGGGTGTGGAAGCAGCTCCCAGTTTGAGTTCAGGAGACAGACGCCCTCTCTACTTTGACGATCAGCTTCAAACTTTCCTTTTTGATAAAACGTATAGTTAGAGCTGGATCAGGTGACCCTGAACCATCACTTAGTTATGCTGCTATAGAGATGGATAACAGATGGATTGTTGTTTTGTGTGTCTGCAGTCTGTCAGGCTGTCTGATCACAGAGGAAGGCTGTACTTCTCTGGCCTCAGCTCTGACCTCCAACCCCTCCCATCTGAGAGAGCTGGACCTGAGCTACAATCATCCAGGTCCCTCAGGAATGAAGCTTCTGTCGGCTGGACTGAAGGATCCAGGCTGGAGACTGGACACTCTCAGGTATGGAGAGAATGTCTGATATAGGAGGAAGAGCTGGAATCATTTCCTGTGTCTTTCACTCACTTCCTGTTTGTTTCCTGCAGATGAGACATGAACAATCACACATGCAGGAATATTTTCAGGGACAGACACACTAGTCTAGCTGGATAGTACATGGATATTTATGTAGGGGGTCTTCAAGGAGTCTGTTTGCAGGAACATTAATGATAACTGATAAGTCATGTTGAGAGTTTCATTAAAAGTAGACTTACAGTTAGGTAATATTTGGACAGAGACAACATTTTGTAACTTTAGATACAAGTATCAGCCATGTGTGTGTTTCCCATGCTGTATGTCCACAGTCACAGTGACAGTCAGTGACACTGACAGAAGGATGAAACAAGGCTGTGAATCATTTCAGTCTGTGTGTGTGACAAAGAGGCAGACAGGAGCAGCTAACATTTGGAAATGGAAGCTTACTGGAAACACTACATTCACGGCTGAATTCACAATAGATTTGTTCTCAAGTGCACATTTAGCAGCTAATGCTAATACTGTTTTCGCATTAATTCCTCACTTTGTTGTTACCCAACGGAAAAGAGTATTAGTATTAGCTACTATCATTTTTAATAGGTAAGAGAAAACAGTATTAGCAGTAGCGCATAATGCTGATTCACGTCAACGTAGTATTAGTTAATAATGGCAGCCTACTTAGCATTAACTGCTCACTAATATAATGCTAATTCGCATCAAATTAGCATTAGCTGCTCAAGTTGTTATAAGGAAAAAGAGAAAACGGTATTAGTATTAGCTGCTAATAATTATTCACCCCTAATTAGAGTTAGCCCCTAATGGCAGTCTACTTAGCATTAACTCCTGACATTGTTATAATGCAGGGGAAAAGAGTTACCATTATCGGATAATGCTAATTCGCATCAAATTAGCATTAGCTGCTCAAGTTGTTATAAGGAAAAAGAGAAAACGGTATTAGTATTAGCTGCTAATAATTATTCACCCCTAATTAGAGTTAGCCCCTAATGGCAGTCTACTTAGCATTAACTCCTGACATTGTTATAATGCAGGGGAAAAGAGTTACCATTATCGGATAATGCTAATTCTCATCAAATTAGCATTAGTTAATAACGGTAGACTTCATATCATTAGCTGCTGTCATTCTTACAAAGCAAACAGTATGAGCATTAGCTGTTAATCCTTTTTCATCTAAAATTAGAATTAGCCACTAATGGCGTATTGTTAAAAAGTAAGAAAAAACATTGTTAGCATAAGCGGATAATGCTAATTCATCTCAAATTAGTATTAGCTAATAATGGCACCTGCTTAGCATTAGCTGGTCACATTGTTATAAGGCAAGAAAATATGGTATTAGCATTAGCTGCCAATTTCTATTTACCTAAAATTAGCATTAGCGACTAATGGCAATCTACTTAACATTACCTCCTCACTAATACAATGCTAATTCACATCAAATTAGCATTAGCTGCTAACATCAGCCTACTTAGCACTAGTTGCTCACATTATTCACCTAAAATTAGCATTAGCCACTAATGGTAGCCTATAGCAAAAACTTCTTAATGCTAAATGAAGTTAATTAATGCTAAGTAGGTTTAACTGAAATTAACGTAGTGTTAGCATTAGTGGATAATGCTAATTCACCTAAATTAGCATTAGCTAATAATGGCTACGTACTTAGCATTACCTACTAATATTGATATAAAGCAAGAAAATATGGTATTAGCATTAGCTTCTAATGCTTTCTCATCTAAAATTAGAATTAGCCACTAATGGCATCCTATTTAGCATTAACTCTTCACATCGCAAGGGAAAAATTAGAATTGAATAAAAAAAAAAGTGTTCACATTAGCTACTTGTATTGTTAAAAAGTAAGAAAAAACATTGTTAGCATAAGGGGATAATGCTAATTCACCTCAAATTAGTATTAGCTAATAACGGCAACCTACATAGCATTAGCTGGTCACATTGTTATAAAGCAAGAAAATATGGTATTAGCATTATCTGCCAATTCCTATTCACCTAAAATTAGCATTACCTGCTAATGGCAGTCTACTTAGCATTAACTCCTCACTAATGTGATGCTAATTCACATTAAATTAGCTTTAGCATTAGCTGCTAGCATCAGCCTACCTAGCACTAGCTGCTCACATTGTTAAAAGGGAAGAGAATACGATATTAGCATTAGCTGGTAATATTTATTCACCCCTAATTAGAATTAGCCACTAATGACAGCATACTTAGCGTTAACTCCTCACATCGTTGTAATGCAAATGAGGCTAACTTGCATTAAATTAGACTGCTGTTATTAGCTAATGCTATTTAGCAGTAGCTGCTCATTGTTATAAAGCAAAGGAAAACGATATGAGCATTAGGTTCTAATGCGTATTTGCCTTAAATTAGACGTAGGTGCTAATGGCAGCCTACTTAGCATTAGCAGCTCAGATGTTGTAATGCTAGGAAAAAGAGTGTTAGCATTAGCCGTTCACATTGTTATAAAGTTAAGGGAAATAGTGTTAGCATTAGCTACTCACATTTTTAAAAAAAGTAAGTGTTAGCATTAGTGCATAATGCTAATTCATGTCAAATTAGCATTAGTTAATAACGGCAGCCTATTTAGCATTAGCAGATAATGTTGACCTTGGCCCACTGGAAAAGTTCAGAACTAAAGATTTAGGAGTGTTTCTCGATAGCTCTTTCTCGTTTGAGAAACAAATAAATTCTGTTATTAAAACCAGCTGTAAGGTTTATATTGTTGATTGTCATTTATGCTTAGAAATATTTACTCATATATGCTTAGAGTTGTATAATCGATTGCATGATGATAGAGGTTTGATCCTTAGTAGTCTGTAAAGACTCTGTGTGCCTTCCAGAGTGCTCTGGCATGCACACACCACTTGGGGCCATGAGAGAGGTCGTACCCTCTCTTACTGATTTATGGTGTAGGACAGGGGTCTCAAACTCAATTTAGCTGGGGGCCGCTGCAGGCAGAGTCTGGGTGAGGCTGGGCCGCATTAGGTTTTCCACAAGAAAGGCATGGTTAAAAAATTCCAATCTTCTCAAATCTCTTTATTTTTATTTTTTAACACAAAATATGAAAAATAAATAAACAAATTAAGAATTAATAAGAAAATAAATCAATCTGTAATACATAAATAAAATAATAATAAGATATTTTTAGTCAGTGAACTTGTGTTTTTTTCAGTCTTCTATATCTGCTGTATTTAGATTGAAATGTCTGTATTAACAGTTCTATAACCTTCTTCTGAACATGAATGGAACACTGGAGAAAATGAACTGTTCTTCTGAACATGGCTTCTCTTGCCTACTCCTTGCTGCTAGAGACCTGGCAGCGTTTCCTCTCGCATAGCCGAGCCAGATTTGGCCTGAGGGAGGAAGCAGTTGCGACCCTCAGTATGTCTTGAAGATGATCATCCGTAAGTCTGGACCTGTACTTGGACTTATTGAAGTTCAAAGTGGAGAAGAGCTTTTGGCACAAGTATGTGCTACCAAAAAGGCACATGGTCCGCTTGAACATTCGGGAAAGCCGAGGGAAACTAGGGCTCAAGTCTCTCAAAAATTGTCCAAGCTTGTCTGCTTTTCCACTCACCTCCCTGAACTTTGCTTTGAGTTCAGAGTTGCACTGCAGCTCAATGAGCTCCATTTGAAGCACAGAAGGGGCATCTTGCACATCAAAGGAGAAGGGGTCCGCAAAAATGTGAAAGGTGGCTCTGTGTGTCTTGAAGTCAGCAAATCTGTGATCAAATTCCTCCTGTAGCCTCAAAATGACATCAACATACTCGTCAGCACTGAATGGTGTGCCTGCATACACGAGTGCCTTGCATGCTGGGAAATGGCAAAGGTTTGTCTGAGAGAGCTGAGCTTTCCAGAGCGCCAGTTTTGTGGAGAATGCTCTCACGTTGTCATAGGCAGCACTGACAAGTTGCCCCTGGCCTTGTAACGTCTTGTTCAGTACATTAAGCTCATGTGTCATATCAACAAGAAAAGCTGAGTCCATGAGCCATTTGGGATCAGTTAGCACAGGAACACTAACTCCATCCTTCTCCATGAAGGCTTCACTTCTGCTCTCAACTCAAAAAGTCTCTTTAATACATTTCCCCTGCTGAGCCAACGTACCTCAGTGAAGTCGAGCACATCCCCATATTCTGACTCCATTTCCTCTAAAAAAGCTCAGAACCTTCGGTGCTTTAAGCCCCTGGATCTGATTTGGTTGATGCATTTCACAACAATAGACATCACATTGTCAAACTTCAGGCATTTGCTGCAAAGGACCTGCTGATGGATGATGCAGTGCAGAGCAATGGCCTCCTCCACGCCTTCCTCTTCCAGTTTGTTTTGTGCCACCAGTCCATGTTTCCTCCCTGTCATTGATGGCGCTCCATCTGTTGTTATTCCAACAAACCTCTTCCATGGCAAACCAACATTCTCAATGGCATCACACAGCTTGTAAATATCTGCTGAGCGGTGGTCTGGCCATGCACTGGAATTACTGTGAGCAGCTCCTCCATCACTTCAAAACTGTCATCAACACCACGGACATACATTGGGAGCTGGGCAGTGTCGGTGATGTCTGTGGTCTCATCAAGAGCGACTGAGTATACACTGAAACATTTGGCTTTCTCACACAGTTGGTCATAAATGTCACTTGACAGGTCAGAAATGCGATCTGCTGCGGTGTTGGCAGAAAGGCTGATGTTGCTAAACTGACCTTTCTTTCCCGGACAGACTATATTTGCAGCCTGCAATATGCACTTTTAGACAAATGCACCTTCTGTGAATGGCTTCCCTGCTTTAGCAATCATCTCACTAACCACGTGGCTCCGACTGCTGCATTATTCTCTTTGGTTGCTTTCTTGGAGAAATCTTGCTGCCTCAGTAGATCTGTTTTAAGACTGGCAACCCGGTTCGCTCTCTCGTCTCCCTGGTATTTTGCATCCAGCTCAGCATGTCTAGTTGTGTAATGACGTTTCAAATTGTATTCCTTGTGCAGTGCAACTTTCTCTGTGCAAATAAGACAGGTCGGGGTGCCCCTGTGCTCAACAAAGAAATATTGCATTTCCCACTTTTCCTGAAATTGTCGGTGCTCATCACCAACCTTTCTCTTCACCGCAGGCTTTGAAAAAGACATGTTTGGGGCTATGTGACATTTATAATTCTACTTGGTGTCACTGTCGCATTGAAGTTTCAATCAAGCATTTAGCCGACGGACGGGGAACGTCTCAACGCGTAGAGAACGTCATTTCTGCTTCTTTTTCTTGCAACCGTAGCACGGCGATCGGCAGATAAAAAGCCGGTAGCAGTCTCCTTTGTTTTTACGCTCGATGTTCATGTCTTTCATGACGACACGAACACCGTGGCGTTTGCAGATGGTAGAAAGTGCAGGGATAGCGAGCGCAAAAAAGGCGACTGCTCACGGCGCCGGGCTGTTGTTACAGGAGAAAGAAGCGGAAATGACACCGTGACATATAACAAATAACATCAGCTGTTTCTGATGTTAGTTGTTTTGACTGCTTTTACATTATATTGAAATATATGTAATGTTCATGTTTGCTGCAATGCAAACGCAGTGATGCAAATAAAAACATGGAGCCACAAATTACGGTGCGACCCTATAATTAGTCCGGGTTACCGGGGACTGTTGTTGCCGATGAACAGGTGTCGCTATGTGACTGCAGACTAAATTGGGCTGCATTGAGTTCATGACTTTTCTTTTATCCCGCCGCCTACGCATCACTGTGAGAGTTAATATGAGATCTCTCTCTGTGGAAAAATAACTTTAAATCCCACTGACGTGTGTATAAATCTATATACGTATAATGTCCCGCTGGGCAGCAACTTAAAAAAACAACTTTTTTTGAAGTGTTGTGAACGCAGCGCGCTGGGGCGAATGTCGGCGTTTGCCCAATAGAAAGGAGGAAGCCAGCCAGGCACAGGAAAGAAAGAAACACTCCAGGGCAACGCTGCTGGAACTTTGACTCATTGAGAAATGTTTCCCTGCTTGCATCAAGCCCGGCTGGTGTCCCCTGAGATCCATATCCCACCCTGATTGGTGGGTTAATTCAGCTCCGCCTACAACACTGTAAAGTGTCATACATTATCAAACTAACATTACATTTTCATATTAAGGTGGGGCCAAAAACTATCGTCCTGCGGGCCGCAATTGGCCCGCGGGCCACGAGTTTGAGACCCCTGGTGTAGGAGGACACCTACTCTGTGTCTGGTTAAGTATAAGAGCCCTTTGTTAGGGGGACCGCTGGACTCTTAGCACCAGCTTTGGGGTCACAGGGTCACATCTGGAACACACACACACACACACACAGACACACACACACACACACACACAGACACAGACACACACACACACACACACACACACACACACACAGACACACACACACACACACACACACAGACACAGACACAGACACACACACACACACAGACACAGACACACAGACACAGACACAGACACACACACAGACACAGACACACACACACACACACAGACACACACACAGACACACACAGACACACACACACACACACACACACAGAGACACAGACACACAGACACACAGAGACACAGACACACACAGACACACACACACACAGACACACACACACACACAGACACAGACACACACAGACACACACACACACACAGACACAGACACACACACACACACACACAGACACACACACACACACACACACACTATGCACAGACTGGTACTCTTTGTTCATACCTGTGTAAGACGTCATAATGAACTTGTGCATATTCATGGAAGCTCAATAAAGAGCAGTGTTACGAGGGAGCAGACGAGAGCGACTGAGGTCAAGTGAAGGAACGGCGCTGTCACAGTTCTCTCCCTCATCAATTGTCTGGTTCCAGCGGTGGGTCTGTGCTAGACGACCCATCACCAGCTTTTTCCACTGGTTACCAGTACGTGGTAGAATCCACTTCCAGATCTGGTTGTCTTTAAATCTGTGAATGGATTGGCTCCATCTTATCTCTCTTTAACAAAAGAATCCAAGTGGAGCCCTCAGGTCTGCAGATAAGCAGCTTCTGACCAGAACTAGACGTAAAAACAGAGGTGAGCTTTATCGATGGCTGCAGCCAAACTCTGGAACAGTCGCCCTTCACATCAGGTCGTCACCAACACTGGACATTTTTAAAAGCCGGTTGGAAACACATTTGTACTCTGTAGCTTTCAATCCTGACCAGTCTTTATAGTCATTACTGTGTATGTTTCCTATTTTCTCTCTACTCTGTGCAGCACTTTGGCTCAAGCTGTTTTTAAATGTGCTGATAAATAAATGTAGATTTCTTTGAATAAAACAGTGGAGCCGAGCTTTGAGCTCAGTGTGTAACAGTGTGTGTGTGAGAGCCATGTAATGTCCATGTGTGCATGCTGACTGTGCTGCTCTGACCCCCCTCCTCCTTTCAGGGTGGAGCCTGCTGGAGTCCGATGGTTGAGACCAGGTCTGAGGAAGTGTAAGTGTGTTTTTAATGGGATTCATGAAAACAAAGCAGCACACATTCAACCATCTTCATCATGTCAGGAGTCATCATCAAAGTGTCAATCAATGAACAGATGATGGATCAATAACTGCAGCTGGATTGTGTTTGTTCTCTCCATCAGATTCCTGTCAACTCACAATCGACACAAACACAGTGAACAGAAAGCTCCAACTGTCTGACAACAACAGGAAGGTGACACGTGTGGAGGAGGTTCAGTCATATCCTGATCATCCAGACAGATTTGATGTTTATCAGCTGCTGTGTAGAAATGGTCTGACTGGTCGCTGTTACTGGGAGGTCGAGTGGAGAGGAGACGTTTATATATCAGTGAGTTACAGAAGCATCAGAAGGAAAGGAGGCAGTGATGACTGTTTGTTTGGAGACAATGATCAGTCCTGGAGTCTGAGCTGCTCTGATGATGGTCCTCAGTCTGTCTGGCACAATAACAGTCGAACATCCATCTCCTCCTCCTCCTCCTCCTCCTCCTCTGTCTCTAACAGAGCAGCAGTGTATGTGGACTGTCCTGCTGGCACTCTGTCCTTCTACAGAGTCTCCTCTGACACTCTGATCCACCTCCACACCTTCAACACCACATTCACTCAAACTCTTTATCCTGGGTTTAGGTTCAGTTCACTGTCTCGTGGTTCCTCAGTGTCCCTGTGCTGAGTGGAGTGTAAAGAGTGTCTCCTGTTACAGAAACACTCTGACTGTTGAACAGATAGTTCAGTCTGTACATGTCTGTCTCTTTCACTCACAAACACGTTTTCAGATTCATGGATTCAATCAGTTGATGTTTGAAACTCTTCTAAATGATTCCTTGTAAACTTCTTCCTCTTCAGTCACAAACAAACAGGAAGTGATGTCACATGTGTTCCTGTCCACACAGCAGAATGAGTCTATTGCTGACAGTGATGTACAAACAGAGTGAGCATTTCTGAGGCCCAAAATAAACTGAGTAGTTCACTGAATGAACAATGGACTGTGAGCTCAGTTCCTTCATCATTAGTATGGATTATATATGTATATGTATTATATTAGTATCATATATATCAGGTGCTGCTGCTTTCAGTCATTGTGCAAATGTGCTGTTTGTAAGCTTGTAAAGCTGCAGTCAGCTGAGACTGACGAAGTCACCTGATCAGTGAGCAAACGTTTCTGAAAACGTCCAGATGAACAGAATCAACCTTTTGGGATCAGCCAGCAATGCAGCATCATTGTTGTTCAGCTTCAGAGGTTTGCAGGAATGAACTGATGACCAGAAACAGCTGCAAAGTCCAAGAAAATACCAGCTGGAGTTCAGCTGCATTTGAAGAAGTCAAAGAAAAGTAAGGATGGCAAAGGGCGACGTTTTCTTCCAAAGAGCTGCAAACATGGTCGACGCCTCATTAGAAGAATCATCTGGACATTTGTGAGGAACTCTAACCAAGAAAGCAACGTCACACAGATCCAACAGACAGTTTCCATGACTGCAAGTGTTGAGTGGAAAAATGCTACATTGCATTATTGCATCCTCTCACCACAGGAGGCGCTGTTGGCACCACTGATTGCTGATCAGCTGTTCTCTGATGATCTGATTGATACTGTGAATAACAGGACTCACTGAACTCTGTGACACAGTGAAGATTACAGAGTTTAACTTCACCCTTTAAGACTGACCACAGAACCAAGTCCGCCAGAGCTTTTGTTATATTTTTACATGCTGTGGAGCCATTTGTGGGAGCATTTCAAGTTGCTATACATCAATACAACTGTTATAGCCCTAATTTTAATAATATGTATGCATTAAGTCCATAGTAACTACATAAACTGCAAAAACAACCTCTGCTCATCCATCTCTGTGTGTATCAGGATACATTTGGTTCATAATACACAGAAAAATCAGCGTTATTACCTGTAATAAATGTGAAAGATTCCTGCAGTGATAACCAGGCAGGACTGAAACACATCCAAGCTGTCACCACGGTAACAGCACCGCCCATCCACAGGTGAGGGGAGGAGCAAAAAGAGGGACTTTGACCATTTTATACTAAAAACACTCAACTAATGTTTCTAATATGAAACAAATAAGCCCACATTAATGTGAGCGTTTATTAAATAATAATAATGATGATTTCCTCCTGATCTCATTTCCACAGCAGAGAAAACTGTGGTGTATATTGAGGTGGAGGGTGTGGTCTGTGGCTCAGGTGTAGAGTGAGGGTGGGGTGCACCACAGCAGCATGCTGGGACTGCTGAGGGTGGAGGAGGGAGTGATGATGACATCAGAGCTGCAGCACAGAGACCAGTGAACACACAGTCTGTTCATCTTTGCATAGATACAATATACAGCACAATATTGAATGACAGACACGCTGTGGGAGCTTCCACAGATACACTGACGTCAGCATCCAGAGTCCTCCTGCTGCTCCCCCCTCAGAGCCCCGTGATCAGCACCAACACATTCAGTTAGATGACAGAGTCCAGCTGCAGCTAGAATCAGCTCCCCTCTGTGAACAACAGCACAGCGTCAGTGTTTCACACTCAGTGAAAGGAGGAAACAGCAGAAGAACACCATGTGTGCTACGTTTCCCAGGACACACTACAAACTGCACAAATACAGAGCAGCACGTGGAAGGACCTGGAGCTGCATTTACAGAGCTGCAGACAGCGTGATGTCCTGTATGGACAGGTGGAAGGAACCAAGTCCTCAGCTGGAACACTCGTGTTTGTCCACAGACAGGAAACACAGCAGGAAACTTCCTCACAGAAGTGCAGCTCATGGATAACACACTTCCTGTCAGTCAGAATGAGGCTGCAGCCAAACACAGAAAGGTGTTTTTGTCCAGATGAGCCCAGAGAAGAAACACGAGTGTTCACAGACATCAGAAGCTCAGAGAGGTGAAACATGAGGTTGGAGTCCTCGTCAGCATCCAGAAGAGCTGCTGTGAAACCCTGAGTACTCATGACAGACTCTGATGGCACAAACACATCATGATTCAAACAGAAAGACAAACATGGAGCTCCTGATCCTCCTGCATGAGAACAAGCTGACATGAGCGCTGTGTCTGAGAGTGTCTCCCTGTCACAGTGACAATAACACAGCTGCTGCTCACAGTCATTAAACTGACCTGAGGTCAGCTGTGCTCCTTACATATGAACCATGTGACCTCACATCAGTGCTGTGGATGACTGTAGTCATAGAAGAGTAGAGCTGTAGCAGGTGGTGTGAGGAGGAGGTGGTGTATTCTAGTTAACGCAGTACTGAAACACTCCAGCAGAGGGCGCTGTTAAGTCCTTATTGTAACACAGTTACTGTGTGCAGTTAGACTTCATACGTAATCTGCACTTATTTCCATCAGACATGCTGTCAGTAAATGATTGGTTTCTATTGATTCTACTTCCTGTTGACTCGTTTGATGACAGTGAAACAATCACAGCTGATTGTGTGATGATGTAAACTGTCACTGTTACATTCAGTGTGTGTGACATAATGTTAGTGCAGGCTGATAACAGCCTGGTTCTGTTAGAAACACATGAACGTGTCCATAGATCAGTGTGTGTTTAACATGAGAGCTTCAGCCCTGCTGATGTGTTAAATAAAGACATGCAGGAAAACTGATGAGACTCTGAAATAACTCTTTATATTTATAATGTAACTCTGCATCAAAAGAACAACAAAGGATCCCAGACAGGTTTCTGTGAACAAAGACCATTCTGATGTTTCTGTGTTTCTAACACTTTGACATTATTAGTAAACAGACTGCAGTGAGCAGCATTTATAAAGAGCTTCTATATAAAGATATGACAGCTGTTTGACAAGTTTATCACTCTGTGTTTGGACCTGATCAGTCCAGCTGTTTACTTGAAACATGTTCATTTACCTGTTCTGTTATATTCATGTTCTTGTCTCTGTTGAAAACACATTTTAATGTCCCTCAGATTTTTCTCCCAGATGAATAAATATAAAAATGACACAAACTGACTGCAGCTACTTTTTGTCCTTTCTGTCAAAAACCTTCATGTGACTCATGAGAGACACGTTTCAGCTGTTTGTGACAGATCAGAGGCCAACAAGTCATTTATAACACTTTCCATCATTGTTTAAAGTTCTCAGTGTTTCTGTGTTGCTGCGTATAGGATCTCCCAGCATCATCACTGTGCTGTCCAATCATTGTGTGCCAGGTTACCCTTATAGTGCGATGTGTGTTTGCACAAAGAGAAGCATGTGTGTCAAATATAAATAAGCACAGAACAGAAACAGCTGCTCGTTTCTTCTGTTTAGAGTCAAGTTAGTGTTTTGTGTCTTTGTT
Source organism: Aulonocara stuartgranti (assembly GCF_965226115.1). Lineage (NCBI taxonomy): Eukaryota > Metazoa > Chordata > Actinopteri > Cichliformes > Cichlidae > Aulonocara > Aulonocara stuartgranti. Next base: position 8,953,839 of record NC_138941.1, read on the forward strand.
TGAGGCCTGATGTCGAGCAGAGGTGTGTGTAACTGCACTGCTCTGTTATATGTGTGAAGTGTGTGCTTCTCTTCAGCATCATCTTTGTCACTGCTGATTCCTTTGTGTCATCATGTGTTGAGAAGAGAGAACAGTTATAACGGAGGAGCAAAAGGAAGCCCTGAAATCTGCATCAACAAGGAAGTGTTGGCTCACCAGTGATCCCAGCAGAGCCACTGGTTTGGCTCCAGTTGTTCTAGATTCAATGATGTTGTTGCTACAGATACATGTCAGCATCTTTATTGAATTTAATATGAAGCAGAAATGGTGTCATTAGGAGAAGAAGAGGAGAACAAGTCCGGCGAGGAGGCAGCAGCTCTTAAAGATGAAACAGCAGCTCAGCCCTGAGCTCAGAGAGCTGCACATGAAAAAGCTCCTCAAGCAGATCCTGTCAGAGGTTTGTCATCAACAGGAGGAACTGTTCACATCATAGGATGAAGATGCTGTCAGCTGGATGAAGAAGGTTATTTAATGGCTTCAACAACAAATACAGGAAGTGGACTTTCAAATACTAGATTCACTTTAGACTCACAGAGAAATGACTCAACCAGCTGTGTTTGACTATATGAAAGGTCAGTGTGTGTCTGCACACAGACTGTTGTGTTGGACTGTTATTCAGTTGTCTGCTGAATGTTTTCAAATGTCTGCATCTCAGCTGTGATGAGGCTGGGGGTCATGGGAGGCCACCGTAGCAGCCTCTTCAACATCATGACATCATCATAAATGCTGCTGGACTGTCTGATGGGCTGACGGTGAAAAAGCCGTCGGGAAGGAAACAGAAGACATTTCAGAGGCTGCAGCAGATTTCTTTGATTCGGGGCCTTTTTCAGCTTTATTGGACAGAGCAGTGAAGATAAGTGACAGCAAAGCAGAGAGAAAGGGGGCGTGGCCCGGGTCAAAGCCAGGCCAGCTGCTCTCCACCTCGTGGTCACCTGCTCATCCTAGTGAGCTCCACCAGCAGCCCTTTCACACACTTTACACTGTCAAACACTGTGTGTGGACCTCAGCTAACAACAGGCTACATTTAAGTCTGGACTACATGCTTTTATATTGTTTTTATTCCATCAGCAGCTCAACATCATGAGCAGCTTTGACATAAAGACATCAAACTCAAGCTGACTTTAAACTACTTTTAATACAGGGGCTCAAAAACAACAACATCTTTATTATATATCAGGACAGAAAGTCATTTCATCTCAAAGGGAAACAGCTTTATTTGGAATAACCAGCACTATCAACTGGTTTGGGATCTCCACCAGTTTCATGTCTTTGCAGCTTCTCCAACAAAGTTCCTGTAAAATCAGCATGTTTGTCTTTATTGGTTTGATAGTGATTGATTATTCAGTCCCAATCTGCTGTCATCTAAAGAACAAAATGATGTTTCTATGAGTCACAAAGCTCCAGATGTTGTCGGCTTCACAAAGAAAACAAAGAACTTAAACACAAAGTGTTTGGAGCCAAAATGTTCCCAAGCTGCTCTTTTTGAAATGGCAGAGGCACAGTGGTGTCTAACAGCACACTGTGGAAGGCAAACATGTTATTGTTGGATGAAACTTCATGAATCCTTTGCAGATTTGAGCTGTTGGAGCCTTTCTTTTCTCTTCAGGTGTACAGATGCTGAGGAGGCAGGTGGAGCAGGTGGAGCTGTTGTGATGCTGGCAGAGGGTGTGTCTTAGTAACTCTGTGAGGCAGAACTGGATCCAACATTGTGGATGTGTTGATGTTGGAGCCATTAAGAGTCTCTGGCCACACTGTAGGATTTCCCTTTGATCCACTGTGGGGGCATTTTGGAGTCTGTCAGTGAAACTCTTCATGTTTGTGTTTGACTCCAGTTTATAGAAACAGAGAAATGTGTCATGCTTTTGTTCGGCCTCCACAAATACACACATTTGTTCATTGGTTGGACTTTTTGGAAGGAGACACATTGAAAACCATGTTAATAAGATCTTGTTGTTTCCTGTGGATCCGACACAGACAGTGGACTTCAGACAGAAAGCGTGGAAGAGATTTTAGAGGCCGTGTGTGGCAACAGGAAGTTTCTGTGTGTTTGCTGATCTTACATGTGGAAAACAACACGTGATGTTTGTGAAGTTCTACAATGATCATTGTTCTCACAGCATTTTGAGTGGGAACAGTTCAAACTGGGAGTAGTGGGAGTTATTTACTGATTGAAACAAGCTGAATGTTTCTGTGACGATGAAGATCAGCAGCTCAGCTGATCAATGAACTGACATCTATCAGTCGTTTCATGAGATGAAGTCATCAGCAGACATTTGTTCTGACTGTGTGATGAATGTCAGAAGGTCAGGGCTCTGCTTTAGTCACTGCTTGATGATCATTGGCTCATTGTTGAATCCAGGGGCCCAGTCTGACCTCTGACCTTTGCTGCAGGTCTTCTGTGTTATCTCCACTTTCATGTCTGATCTTCTGCTGTATCGTCCAAAATAAACATCTGGATCATTTCCAACACTTCAGCAGATCTTTAGTTTGGGCAGTGCAGCACAGAATAACACATATTGTACTATACTGCCCACTTCCTGATCTTATTGGATCTGTGTGTGAGGTTGGTGAAGGAAACACATGTTTACTGAGTGAGTCGCTGCCATTAGGAACTAGTTTTTATATCACAGCCTGGAAATCACACAGGACCATTTCTGCAAGTGAAAAGTCGTCATTGGAGGAAAATGATTGTGTAGTTTGTGCGACTGAAGAATTGTCCCAACTACATGTGCTGCTGACCTTTGACCTTTCCTTTAGGTGCACAGAGGAGTCTGTGGAAACATCCAGAACTGAGGCAGTGCTACAGATGCTTCAAATAAAGTGGTGTATTATCCATGTTTTCTATGGATCACATCCAGTATCCTGATCTAACGAGCCCCCTTTTTGTGGATTTTAGAGCCTCTGACTTTTGCTGCGTCTCATTTCAAGCACAAGAGCAAGAAGTGGATGAAGAAATGGGGCGAGTGGGGTCAGTGTGGTGCATGTCAGCTGTGCTCACACATGCTTTCACAAAGAACATGTGTGTTCATCGGCAGCATTAAGGTGCACTTTAGTCTTCATAATAATAAAGTATTCTGACTTTATTCTTCTGAATCCTCACAGTCATGTTGCAGCTCTGCTTTGCTTTAAGAAAATGTTCTACCAGGATGTTACTTTCCTAAACGTGTTCTCCAAATGTTCCAAAGACTTTGTTCTAAGTAGTTCTACATGATGAAACATCCACACTAAGTTTAAGAAGGACACACAAACACCATCTGTCCTTTCATCATGTGTACAAACGTGTTCAGATGTCAAATGTACCGTGAATGGATGTAAATGTGGATCGTTCCAATAAAACGAGACAGTTTTGTAAGTGGATCCCAGTTTGAAGTTCATTAAAACCTATAAGAACATGTTATTCAAACCAACTTTATCCAACAGGAAGAAGCATCAGGGGAACAGGAAACATTCAAACATGTTTACTGTAAGAACTGCACAAAGGAAGGAAACACAATCCTACACACGAGCACTTTAAAATGGACATTTAGCTTTTCAAACATCAGGGAGCTGCAATAACAACACTGTGCCCATTCTGATCAGACTGAAAGATTTATAGAGATTTATCCATGTGCTGGAAAAGGATTTGATATCAACATAGATGCAGATTAGCAGGAGCATTTTCTTCATATTGATTTAGAGTTCAGTACCAGGAATATGTAGAATTAACATCTGTGCGCATGACGAGTGATGAAAATTCAAAGTCAGGCTTTCAAAGGATGTCAGAATTGGTGTCTCTATCTGTGACTGTCCCAGAGGAACCTACCTGAGGGATTATTACAGATCTGTCTATATAGAAAGACTTGCATTGATTCACAGTGTACAATTCTTTCTAATCTATTAACATCTTCCTCCAAATCCTGTTTCTGCTGTTTAATGACATATGTCTGAATACAGACAGTGGAAAAATGTCAGTTTTAGTTTTACTGGATCTCAGTGCAGCATTTGATACAGTTGACCACAACATATTACTCAAACGACTGGAGAACTGGACAGGTCTTTCAGGAACTGTACTAAACTGGTTCAAAACATACTTAGAAAACAGGAAATACTTTGTATCAATAGGTAACTTCACATCTGAGCAGACAAGTATCACATGTGGAGTTCCCCAAGGTTCCATCTTGGGACCCTTTCTGTTTAACATTTACATGCTCCCACTGGCACAGATTATAAAGAACAACAAAATAAACTGTCATAGCTATGCAGATGACACACAAATATATATCACAATGTCACCAGGAGACCAAGGCCCCGTACAATTTTCTCCAGCTAAACAAAACAAAACTGAGGTAATAGTCTTTGGCGCCAAAGAAAAACGATTACAGGTCACCAGAGAACTTCAATCTATACATCTAAAAACCACAAACCAGGCGAGACATGTGGGTGTAGTGATGGATGCAGACCTAAACTTAGAAAAACACATTAAGACAATAACAAAATCAGCTTACTATCGCCTCAAGAATATTTCAAGGATAAAAGATCTGATGTCTCAACAGGACCTGGAAAAACTAGTCCATGCATTCATCTTTAGTAGGCTTGATTACTGTAACAGCATCTTTACAGGTCTACCTAAAAAATCAGTCAGACAACTACAGCTCATTCAGAACTCTGCTGCTCGAGTCCTCACTAAGACCAAAAAAGTGGACATCAGTCCAGCTCTGAGGTCTTTACACTGGCTGCCTGTCCGTCAGAGGATAGACTTTAAAGTTCTGATGCTGGTCTATAAAGCTCTGAATGGTTTAGGACCAAAATACATCAGTGACCTCCTGACCCAGTATGAACCTTCCAGATCCCTCAGGTCATCTGGATCCGGTCTTTTATCAGTTCCCAGAGTCAGAACCAGACACGGAGAAGCTGCATTCAGCTTTTATGCTCCTTATATCTGGAACAAACTCCCAGAAAGCCTCAGATCAGCTGAAACACTCAGTTTATTTAAATCCAGGTTGAAGACTCACCTGTTCTCAGCTGCATTTGAATAAAGCACCAAATCCACACTTTTAAGCTTAAATTTCAAAACTTACATTTAACTACTGATTTTATCTACTGTTCTGATCTGTTTTGATTTTATATACTGTTTTGTTTGTTTGTTTGTTAATTAGTTAGTTTGTTTGTTTGCTTGTTTTAATCAATTTTAAATCATGCTTTTTATTTGTTTTTGTTTCTAATGTCTCTGTAAAGCACTTTGAATCACCTTGTTGTTGAATTGTGCTATACAAATAAACTTGCCTTGCCTTGCCATCAGAAGGGCTCAAACCTCCTGCTGTTTCTACTGGACCATAAATTCTACTTTATGATGATCTTCAAAGATAAAAACGTGAGTTTATTTGTGAACTCTGTGAAATGCGTCTGATGTTTAGTTTGAACCAATCCTGTGTCAGCCGCAGCCACATCATTGCCACACATACAAATGGGTGCGTTCCTGTTTAGACCTGCTGGCTGTCAATAGGCTTCATTCCATTTGATTTCAGCCATTTCCGGTGGTCGGCTGTGATCTAAACTGAACATGGCTCCTGTGTTAGAAGAGCCTCTGATTTTAAACTTTGCACATTTAATAGTTTCTTTCCAACACTGTGGAGCTACCAGCCCAGTATATGTAGCCACAGTAGATGGAGTTATCAAGCTGACTGACAAACATCAGGATTCATGTGATCCCTACATGTGGACCTTTCACAGATGGATCCAAGTGCAGATTCAACTCTGCATTACATTTGACTTCAGCTGTTACACACTTTCTAGCTGTGTCACTTCCTGCTTTTTGGATCAGATAGTTTATTCATGTCCACAAATGTTTGGCTGCATGTTTTTATCATCTATATTTCCAGTCTTCATACAGCCGATATTTCATGTGAACTCCAACCTGCCAGCTGCCATCATGTTTTCAGGGTTCATTCAGTGTTGAAATGTAGGACAAACAGCAGCACATGTTCTCTAAATGTTTGCAGTCATTTTAAATGAAGCTGATACTACATGAGACATTTTCCATATTTACTGTCTTTGAACAGAGAATAATAAAGCCAGCAAACATATACAGGCTGTGCAAATACAAACTTCTGTGGTGCATTTGATGACCTGCAGAGGAGAACAAGTCGGGCTTTTCAGCCCTAACACAACCTCTTTGTTCTCAATACTACAAAACCTTCAAAGGCTGATATGCAAGTTTGCATGAATCACCAACACAGTTGTGTTTGTTTCTAGTATAATTATAAATAAGCTGATCAAATATCTGCTGACTGATTAGATCCAGTATCTGTTACAGATGAACTGGATATCACAGCGCATGTTGTTGATCCGTCATATCAAACTAAACCGTGTTGCTGGTGTAAATATCCTCCAATAAAGTCAGATGAGGGCTGCTGTTGCCAGGTAACGATGATGTCACACAGGATCTTCTGATCTTTAGCATCGTAGCGCTCGGAGTCTGATGTTGGCTCATGTGTTGTTAAACACCAACATGACGTTCTACTAGTCAAGGCCTCAGCTTCACCCACTGATGCTGATAACACAGACCCACTAATAGAACTGTTTTATCAGGGTTTGATGCAGCGTCAGCATTAATGTCACATTTAATCAGACACATTTACATTACAAGCCCACTACAACCATATGGAACTCCAAAGTGTTCAAAATTAAATAAATAAATAAGTCATGATGAAATAAATAACTATGTGAATAAATAAGACACAGATATGTAATGTGAGAATGATATTGTGAAATAATTGAACACATTTTGAAAAAAAGCTCATTATTGTGAAATATATTGCATTCTGCTATATAAATTTACTTATTATTGTGAAATATTATTTCATGATCATTATTTTTCACAATAACAGAGATTATTCCTGAGGCATTTTATTTATTCCCAGCCATTTTAAATCCAAAATGTCCTTTTTTTTCAAAGTCAGTCTTTATTTCAAAATCCCGTTTTTCCCAATGGCCTATTTATTTCATTATTATTACACATTATTTGACCACGAGCAATCTTTTCTGGTTTGACGCTGTCTTTGTAGCCAGAAACCAGCTCTCTCCTCGGCTTCCTCCACTACACGCTTCCCCCACGCCAGTCTCCTCCGTCACTATAAAGGGGAGAGTCATGAGCTCCATCACCCTCACCTGTGCCGTCCAACGTCCCGCCACCAGCCTCCACTGCAGCAGGCCAGAGACCACACCCCTGCCACAATAAGTAAAAGTATATCCTTGCTGTACCCTTAATGCTAAATGTGCTAAATTAACCGCTGCCTTTGCCCCTTTGGGATTATTCTTATGTCACTGGGATGTTGACCTTTGACCTTCACATTAGAGAGATGGGCAGACATAATTAGTGTATGAATTTTAAAGTAACAGGTAATAAAGAGAGTGTAGCAAATGTAGTCAGGTTTATTACTCTGTATCACACATGAGTGCCCGAGGGAGGCGGGGCTGACTGGGGAGACACAGGAAACAGAGAGACAGGGCTGACTCGACATGAAACGATGAAACGTGGGACACGGGAACAGAAACTAAACACAGGCTGAAATGAACACTGAGGGAGGGAGAACTAAGATTACTGAGAGCCTGATAAATAAGAAGAACAAAAAGCAAGAAAAACAAGAGTCAAAGAAAACCAAAAACACAAAGCATTGGGCCAGGACCCACTGCTGTGACATTTATATGTGATAAAAACATTAAAAACTGCTCAGATGTTGAAATCTTTCTACGTATACTTTAGGTTCAGCTCTCCAGCCTGGCATTTGGTTAAGCATGATTCAAACATTTGGTTTTGTTTAACTGGTTTTAATTATAGTTACTTTTTGTGAACAGTGAACTAAATATCTGAAATCTTTCCTTCCTTAAAAGTTATAATCCTACTTAAGTTATAGTGCAAACGCTTAAGCAACAAATATACTTGATGATAATTAATTAATATTTCCCTTTGATGTTGCAACTATGCGGTCACTTCTGTCTTTAAACAAAATAATATTTTCCAGTTACAGAAATCATAAAGTCCAAACTACACTGAAAAAAATATGTTGTTGGATTTACTTAATTCAATGGTGGACATTTGTTGCACACAGATGTTTTGCTTTGGCAGCAACTTAAACAATTGAGTTAAATTAACACAATTTATTCAAGTTCAATAAGCCTGTGCAATTTGTGTTGATAAAATGTGACTTAAACATGTTTTGATGAAGTAATTTGAGCTCTTGGAATATTTTAATCCTTCACAATTTTCTCACTTTATCCCAACACCATTCAATAACTTTTACCCAATAGTACTTGGTCACTTAAATACTACATGTTATCTTCAAATTACATTTTGCTATTATATTATAGTATCAAATACACAATTTTCAAATGGAGGCCTAATAACAGATTATATTGTTCTCTTCCAAGATGGTTGCTGGCATCCACCAGTAACCTTTCAAAACAAAATGTCTAATTTCACTGCATTGACAGTAGGTAAAGAATTAAACTGACATTACTCCTCCACTGAATCTACATAAATCAACAGTTAAATAATGTCAGTTCTTCCGTGTTCTCTGGAATCAATCACAGCAAAGAAATTAGACTGTTTCTTTTGAAAAATGTTGGGAAAGAACAAATCAAGATCAAAAATCAAGATTCAGTTAAACAACAATTATAACTAAACAATTTGAGATAATGTTAGTTTCCATTAACATTAAATTAGGTTACTGAATTGGCAAACACCTTCCTATTAACATTACCCATTTTACCCCAATAACTAAAGAAATTAGCACTTGCAGGTCAAAACCTTTATTCAAGGGATGCAAAAATAACATTGATACAGTGACTGTCAAAAATTACAGCACTGATCATACTGTGACATGTTGGTTCAAAACAGCACACTTAGAAATATTCAACGTTCTTTACTTCAACTGAATGAAACTGAAAACACCATTTCACTCGACCCAGATGGGATATTTAGACTGTATAACTGTTCACGCTACATCTCTTCACTAGTAAAAGAAAGAAAAAATACAAAGAGAAATTTAAAAATGCTGCCAAAATGCTGCACAGAGCAAAAGGAAAAACAAACAACAACAAAAAAATGGCCCTGTCCTCATGGCAGTTGCAGTGTATATAAAAATGAACCCTGCGATCTGTTCCTGGAATTGAGCTTCAAAAATGCAGCAGAACAAGTGTGAGATTTAAATGTCTTCTCACCTAGAGCTGGTCACCTTGCATGCATAACAGTGAGCTTTCCTTGCAGGAGCAGTTTTGTCTTAGTTGTGAGCTTTTCTTGTACCGGACTCTGCGCCCTAATTTTAGTGTCAGACCACACCTTCAGAGTATTCCATCAGAACCAACCACGACGCAAGAGGAACACTGATGACGTGCAACCCCATGACCCAATCTGGGGCAGTGATGTACCAGCGGAGTTCAAGTTGTGGACCACCGGACAGAAGGTCCTGCACTCACTGTTCCCATGGGTCGGAACTGGAAAAAACACGTTAAGAATTGAGACTCTTGACTACCGATTTGGACTTTTCCTGAACAGCTCAACAAAGATAAATAAGGCTCAGAATGAGGAAATCGACGCGATCAGAATAGTGGTCATGCAACACAGGGTCGCCCTGGACATGATTCTCGCTGAGAGAGGGGGCCTCTGTGTCTTATTCAACACCACTTGTTGCACCTATATCCCGGACAATGTGCACTCCTTGACCATGACCACCGCCCTAGACAAGTTGCGACAACTGAGTAATGCGCAGCAACAAGACTATGTCACGAACAATGAGGACTGGCTGACCTGGCTGCTGAGTGGCAGCTGGAAGACCCTCGTGATAAAAGGACTCGTACTGATAGGAGTTCTGCTTCTATTATTGTGCTTGTTTTCTACATGTATCCTACCATGCATAAGATCCATGATTGACAAAATGGTACAGGCCACAGTAATTACCTATGTTGGACTGCCACTAGAAGATGAACCGGATGAAGAAGATTTAGTATAGAAACACACACACACATACTGAATGATGCTACAATTGAAAATGTTATAAGCAAGTGATTGTTGGCTGATAATAAAGTATGATTAAGTGAAAAATATTAACATCAGGAGGGGATGTTAAAGAAGAAACGCTTTTATGAGTTTTATGTTGCATTAAAGTACATGTTCATATTTTACTCTTAATAGGAAAAGAACAAAATGTACTACTCGCTCTGTTTATAGAAAGAGGAAGTTCACCCTATGACATTTATACGAACTTAGACACACACACACACACATATATGCAAAATTAGAGGAAACTGCTATGCTTGTTTCACCCTGCTATAAATAATAAACGACTACTGCAGCTCGGTGTGAGTCCTCTCTGAGCCCTCACCCGTGCAGCACCTTAACCGTCTCCAAGTGTCTCAGTGTTGTTTATTCACCTGTTTGATAACTGTAAATCTCTGACAAGAGTTTATTTATATCATCTTCACGTGAACACATTCAAGAACATCACAGATGAAGAAACATTAAAAACTTCCACACTACATAAAGCAAGAAAAATAGTTTTTCTTTCAGGTGGTTTCAGAAAAACAGAAACATCAAACATCTCCAAGACTCTCTTTGAAAGAACTAAAAACCTTTGTTCTCATGGTCCAATCATGAGTGAACTCCCCGATGAAGCCTTGTGTGCTAAAACATGTCACAGTTTTAAAGGTTAAACATGAGTTTCCAAAACGTTTTGCTGGAGAACAATGAACTATTTGACTGAGTTTCAATCATTTACAGACGAGCAAAACCAGGACAGAGAAAAAAGGACAAAACTGACTCAGTAAAACAACAGAAAAGAAGATCCCATGTAGATCTGTATTATGTAGAAGTTCAGCCCAGCAACCAGTTCAGTTCAACACAAGTTTAAATGATTCTATCTGAACTCTGTGGAGCCTGATCTCAAGCTTTTTGAGTCTGACACAGAAACCAGAGGATCTTTCTGTGTCTTCAGATTCACTGTGATCCAGTGATGGGAGTGATTTCAGCCCTGAGTGATCGCGCTGATGTTTGCACAGAGCAGACAATGAGGTGAATGTTTGGGCACATTGGTAACAGTGAAACAGTTTATTAGTAACGTGGGATCGTTTGTGTGCAGAGTATGAACTGAGATTCCTGAAGCTCTTGTCACACTGGTCACAGCTGTAGTTTCCTTCCATGTGTGCACGTTCATGAATGTTACGATGACCTGACTGTGAGAAGCTTCTGTCACAGTGTCTGCACTTGTGTGGTTTCTCTCCTGTGTGGACTCGTTTGTGTGATTCAAGCTTCCATGCAGTGGTGAAGGATGACCCACACTGATCACAGAGGTGCTTTTTAACCCCACTGTGAATCAGTTCATGTTGTTTTAAATCACTTGGTGTGGTGAAGCTTCTCCCACATTCTTTGCAGTATTTCAGTTTGTCTCCAGTGTGTCTACGTTGATGTACTTTTAGGGTCTTTTGCCGACTGAAAGTTTTTCCACAGAGGTCACAATGAAAGTCTTTCCCACCACCACAGTGATGACAGGGTTGAGAACTGGATCCATCTGTGTCGCTCTGCTTCTAAACAAAGACACAAAGACAGTGTAAGTCAGTCCTTCAACATTTGTATCCTGAACGTCGCCTGAAATAAAGAGCATCTCTGCAGACGTCCAACTACATTTGACTGTTTCAGTTAACACACTCAGTTTACTGGGCTGCAATAACTACAATACTACCACCATAATACTACAGTAATACTAAAATCATAACTGAAAGGAAAATCTGAATAATCACTCAGAGCTGCTTTTCCATGCAGTAGAATTGCTAACATGCTAACACAGTTTAATGAGCAGAGTTGTTCCAAACAGTCAGGCTAAAATGACAAGATAACAATATAAATACATACCTCACAGTAGCTGCACTTGTAGAGTCTCTTTCTGGTGTGGATCTGTTGGTGTCGTCTCAGGTCATGTGGAGATTTAAAAGTCTTCTCACACAGGTCACATTGATAAGGTCTCTCCTCAGTGTGGGTAAACATGTGTCGTTGTAAGTCTGTGTGAGTTATAAACTCTTTGCCACACTGTTCACAGCAGTACACATCATGTCTGTTGTGAATGCGTAGGTGTGTATTTTTTATTTTATCCTCTCTGGCTGAAAGTTTTTCCACAGATGTCACAGCTGTATGGCTTAATTCCAGAGTGGGTAACTAGATGCTTCTGTAAGCTGCTACTGTGAGTAAAAGCTCTGCCACACTGATCACAGCTGTATGGCTTAATTCCAGAGTGGGTAACTAGATGCTTCTGTAAGTGGCTACTTTGAGTAAAAGCTCTGCCACACTGATCACAGCTGTACGCTTTAACTCCACTGTGGATGAGTTGGTGTTTTTTTAGGTAACCCTTCCTGGAAAAAGAATTTCCACACAAGTCACAGCTGAACGGTCTCTCTCCAGTGTGGATGACCTGATGCCGTTTTAGTTTAGCCCTCACAGTAAAACCCTTCCCACACTCGTCACAGCTGTATGGCTTAATTCCAGAGTGGGTAACTAGATGACTCTGTAAGTGGCTACTGTGAGTAAAAGCTCTGCCACACTGATCACAGCTGTACGCTTTAACTCCACTGTGGACGAGTTGGTGTTGTTTTAGGTAACCCTTCAAGGAAAAAGACTTTCCACACAAGTCACAGCTGAACGGTCTCTCTCCAGTGTGGATGACCTGATGCTGTTTTAGTGAAGCCCTCACAGTAAAACCCTTCCCACACTCGTCACAGGTGTGTTTTTTCTCTCCCTTTCTTCTGTGAGGTTTGTCGGCCTCCTGAGAGCGCTGACTTCTGGCTCCATGTTGGTCCTGCAGTGACAGAGATACAAACAGAGGCAGTGAGTGAAATGCAGTCGTGGAACAAACTCAACCTTCAAACTCCATTAACACTAGTTTTAAACCTGAAGGTGGAGCGTGGCACCAAACACCTTAAAGGTCTCTTATCCCCACCTGCTGGTAGTTCTAACACATTACATCCAACCTGCTGTTAAAGATAATTCATGACTGTTCAAACACTAAAATCATGCCCATCCCTCCTGATTGTACACACACACACACACACACACACACACACACACACACACACACACACACACACACACACACAATTTTATAATTTTGATTATTTTGTTGTTTCCTATTACATATTTCTATAATTTGTATAGATTTATACAGAATTATTCAGTGATAATAAATCCTATGTTTGTTTATTCTAAAGGAACCCCGTTAGCTTCCACAACAGATGTTGCTCGTCTTCCGTCAAATACTCACATAAAATATTACACAATAAAGTGGATTCAAGATATCCACATAATTTCACTCTTACATCCACAGTGAGGTTTCACAATTGTTCAAATATAAGCAATCAATAATAATAATAATAATAATATCAATAACATTGAGGCACATTACACAAGTTTCAAAAACAAATCATGTCTTACAATATTTACAACAACTAAAAGCTCTGTAAATCGGCTTTTAAGTGTTCATTGAAGTTTTGAATAATTCTCTAATTTTTTAAGGCAACTTATTCCACTTGAAAGTTGCTCTAAATGTAACAGTTTTACAAAACGTTACTTTTAACTCGAGCATTTACTAAATTGCACCTTGTTGAAAACTGTGTAATATGATGATGTATTTCATCTGGATACTGCAGCTGAGCAGAATAAATGTGGTGTGTTTAACAGAATTGCTTTCTTTAGAACTACAAGTAAGCCATAGAATATTTTAGCCTGTACAGGAAGCCAAGAAAGGTTATTATGCATTTTATCAATATTAGTATAGTATGAACATCTTCACACTAATCTGGACGCCTTATTCTGGACTAACTGAAGTCTGTTAAGATCTGTCTTATTAGCTGCTGACCAAATGATTGAACAATACTCCAGATGAGACATTACTAGTGCATTAATGACATCTTTCATAATGAAGAAGTGATACACAAAGAGCATTTCATAGCCATAGCTATGCCTTGTCGGCAGAGTTATGTGACATTAGTGATGTTTGTACTTTCAGCGTTAACTTGGTTTTAAAGCCTTTAAAATATACGCCGTTCAATAGTCGACCTTAATCTGACAGAGAATGTGATGATTTTGTGGATAATTAAAGTCAGTCATATATCCACAAACACAACAAGCTGAAAGTCAGTGATGCTGCTCGGTTTGCAGTCCTGAACATCACGGCACAAGCAGGATCCACTGCACTGTTAATGTTAGCTGTGTTATATTGCTGCCTCTGTTCGGTGGTGTCGAGCCAAACGCACTTTAACGTGTGTTTGAACGAGCTGACGGTTCACTCATTAAGCTGAAAGAAAGATGCTTTAATCACAGCAGTCACACATGTGTCCACTGCACCATCTGGAACTCTTCTTGTTTACACTCGTAATAACACAAACACTAAATCCTGCTTCTCTGGTGCTGTTGTGTAGCAGTGTGTACACCTGAGACTGTCACCTGTCTGTCTGTCCTGCACTCTCTCTCTGTTTCTTTCTCTCTGATTGTGGAATAAAAGTATGAACATGTGTTTATAAGTTACACTTGTGTTTGAATCCTGCAGCTTATCACACATTTGATTTCCATGTGTGACGACTGCAAGTGTCCAGAGTGAGGACAGACTGAGGGACCCACTGCTGCACATCATCTGTGAGGCTTTGCAGCCCTGATGATCCACCAGGACAAACTCAGCAGTGTGTGAGGAAGAGGAGGAGGAAGAGCCAGCAGCAGCTGACAGATGGAGAGAATAGACAGACTGTTCCCTGTTTGTGAAGGACTGCTAGGAAAGTTTAACATAACTGTCTGTGCTGAATCAGTCTTATTAGGTAATGTTCAAATAATGTGATCATCCCAGTGTTTCCAGTGTGGGAGAAAGTACTCAGGGCCTTCAAGTTACACACTATGAAAGGCAGCAACAAGTTTAATGTTCAGAAACCTAAAGTATGTATCAGCAGCAGGATGGAGCTAAAAATAAATGTTGGTTTCAGTTCTATGAAGCTTTGAGTATTTTGGATCAGCAGCTGCTGTGTTTGTTGCATCATATTGCTGTAACTGTTTATATGCTTTATATATTCTGAGCTAAGTTGATCTATAGTGTTACATGATACACTCTCAGAAATAATATAAATATATATATATAAATAACTGTTAGTATCATGGTTGCTAGGCAACCTGGGCAGCGCGACGGAGGCTAGACGTCCCATTTCACGAGCCTACGAGCCTCGCACTTCGGCCTTAGCGGTCTTTGAGTACGCGGCCCTTGAGGACTTTAAAGCTGCAGAACCTGAATCGGGATACAGCCATGATGATCTCCAGCCTCGTGCTCGCCAACATTCTCACCTGAGTTAAGAAGACGATCACTGAAATGGTCTCAGCAGGTCCTTTGATGACAGCAATGAAATGCAGTGGTAAGGCTTTTTGGGGATTCAGTTCGTTTTCATGGCAAAGAAGGACGATGCAGTTCATCTGATCACTCCTCATAACATTCTGGAGTGCAGGCAAAATGCTATTATAAAAACTTAAGCAGCAACTTCTCCAGGTTCCAATATTTATGCAATTCTCAAACCTTTTGGCCACGACTGTATAACCTCTTCTGAAGTTTAGTGGATATTATACATGGTTATGCTCAGGATGTGTCGGCCAGTTTCCACTGGAAACGCCTTTTGGTTAAACTGTCAGCGAGGAATTTGCATTTGCACTGTTACATTTTTATATAACTTTAATGCACATAAACAACAGCTGCTTGTTTCAGTGAAAATACATTGATGGGTTTTTAATAAAGTTGTGCAGCTGTAAAGTATTTTGTCTGGTGTCAATTCTATCGTCAGCTACATCGTTATGGCAAATGTTCAAATGTATATGGTGATAAATATCTTTGGTCATATGGTCCTGCTCTGTCTGTCACCTTCTGTGTTGAGCTCATTGTTTCCTCTGTAGTGGCTGAGCTGAGTCCAAGTAGCTGAAACTGTTCCTCTGCTGCTCCGTCAGACTCTCCTCCTCCTGCTGATCAGCTGGGACACAAAACAGCTCTTTGTTAGGCTCCACACTGCACTGAAGAGTCAAAGTGTCTCATATGTTCATCTGACAAGTAAAAGAACACATTTTTGTTTCCCGAGGTGGGCAACTTGTTGGAAACAAACACAAAAGGTTTGAGCACTGATACCTGCCATTGCTGGCATTGAAAGATGCAACGCCAGCAATGTGGATTGTCAAGACTCAAACCAATCATCAAGCAAAGACAACAGGGATCATTTGTTTCTGTTTATTTAGCATTCACAGCATTTGTAGTTGCCTTCTGTGCAGGGGAAGTCCACGCACACTGTGTGGTACCGCCATCTGCAGAAGGTGCATTCAACCTCTGTAAGAGAAACGAGGTTGTCTGAGACTGAAATGATATTCACTAAAGAAGTGGTGATTTGTAAAACTTCAAGTGTATGATAAGGTGAAAACAAATACACAACTGCATGTCATGTAGTTGAAGGTTTTTTTTCCTTTGGAAGACCGGAAAACACTGAAAGTTACAAATTAGTCCTTTATTTATCCAGGTAAAAAAAAAATCTCATTGAGATTAAAAATCTCATTTCCAAGAGAGACCTGGCGTCATGGCAACACAAGTCACATACCACACAGGTATATAACATTTAAAACAAACACAATATCCCAACATGTGTAACAAATGTATTGTGCTTGAAACAAATTCAGAATAGGTGATAAAGCAGCTGCACATGTGTGTCACGAGTAAATCTGGCTGTATAACAAACAGAAACAAGTGATCTGCTGTCTTTGCTCAATGGTTGGTTTGAGTCTTGACAATCCACATTGCTGGCATCTTTCAATATGTTGAATGCACCAGTGTAAGTGCAGCCACTCAGACTCAATGTGTTCATAGAAACAGGCGCAGATGTGTCACGAGTTCATCCAGCAGTAGCTATGGCACTTGGCCACAGGGGGCAGCAGTGGACTGACCTGCATTTGAGACTGCTCCAGCTGCTCTGTGACAGTCAGTAGATCTGCTACAAATTGCAGATCATATGCAAGTTTTGGAAATGACATTATAAATATTCCTAACTTAGCCACGGCAGCATTGTTGATGTATTACCTATATACTACAAATTATTCCACCTGCTGAAAAGTGGATCTAATGTGGGCGGACTCACACTTAGCAAATAAACCTGTGATGTGAGAATGTAATCAAACTGTTGATCAGAGGCAAAGTAATTTAAAGTTTATGATGCTATCGTCTAATGTTAGCTGACATGATGTTAGCTTGTAAACTTATGTTGTTGTCTGGGTCTCATGTCTGATCTGATGATAATAACTGTGACAACACAGAGATTAAATAAAGGACGTTGGTGGGACTTCTTATGTTAGAACTATAACTTCAGTTAAGGAGTGAGACGTAAGGTGACAAGGAGAATGAAGAGAATGAGAAAGAAGTAACTGGGAAGAGAAAATGAAAACAAAAATTTGAAATGATCAAATTTGTGTTAACAGATGATGGTGATTTTAGAAATTCAAGTAATTTAAAGGTTTTATCCTATTTGTTGTTGTTTTTTTCATATTCTTCTATTTGCAAGAGGTTATTAATAAAACAGGTTCTCTTTCTGGTTTCTCTTTTTGGACGCACTCTCTACAGCTTATCACATCCAAAATGGGGGATGTCAAGTACAAAACCTCGACAGAAACAATCAGCAAGAATTTTAGCATCAGTCCAAAATAAAACTGTCCAACTACAGAGTTTTAAAATCCAACTAAACTATGAACAGAGATCTTTTACAAATGGGCTATTGATGAGATGACAGTGGTAACAAAAACGTACACATCCGCGCACACAGACAAAATGGCGGGAGAGCGTTTAACGGTCGACCTCATGAGTCCGTTACCGTGAACTATGGAGCGGCAGATTTGTGCTGGAACTGAGCTGCACACAGCTGATGTTAGCCAGGAAACATTACACACTGCTAACGTTACCTTCACACGGAGCTCCACACGGAGACGATCAGCGTCAGGCACAAACACCAAGTTCAGAAAAGAGGAACTTTGAGCAGGAAGGAAAGAGTCAGAGCGGCGTTTGAGGACACGTTTACAACCACGAACATCAGAATCTGTCTGTGCTGCATTCAAGTGCAAGTTGGAAACTCACTAATCTCTGTCATGTTGTTCAAAGATGATTTATTTCTGCTGGTTTTCTTGTTTGAAACACAAACATGTGTCAGCACTTTGTTGTTCTTCACCCTGCAGCATTTGAATATTTCAGGAGTAAACTGATCATAAATTCATGAAGTCATGACTGAAAGTGCAGACTGAGAGTGGATCACATGATGTTTGAGGTGTGTCATGTGACATGTTCAGTATTGTCACACATGTCTAGATTGTCCCTGATATCATAGCTGCTCAAACACTGATGATTATATTTGAAGAATTATTCCTGATGGCAGCAAAGTTTGAATGGAGCTCTCTGTCTGTGCTGATTTGTCGCCCTCTGGAGGTCAAAGCACAAACTGCATGATGTCACTGTAACCACCACGGTGACAGGAAGTGTTTTTAAATGATGAAATATGTCAGTGATGCTGATAGTGTGTTCATCACAGACGTTCAGGCTGACATGAATCAAAGTTAATGTCATTATGGACCAAGGACAGTACTCTGGGTCTCCTGCAGAACAACTCGAGCTGTGATACCTGAATGAAGAGCCTCTGCTGCTTTAAAGAAGGAGGCTCGAGGCAGCGGTGAGGTGCAGACCAACCAGCTTTTATTCAGCAACTTTAACAGAAGGATCAGAAAAATAAAACTATACAGCACAGTGATGCTGACTGAAGCCACAGCATTAAACTAAACAAGCATCGGATCATCTTTAACAACATCTAATAAATAATGACAACTATTTAATCCTGTATTTCCTACAATAAAGCCTGTTCAGATATTTGTTGCTGATGGAAATGTAAAAGGCTCCCAGGAACCAAAGGACAAAAACAGAGGCAACAGTCACAGCTGCAAAGGATCCCCTAACACATAAACTGGTTCGAAGATATTTTCTAGCTCTGCAGAGGAGCTTGATTGCACGGACAGTAAAAAGTGGATTCAATAACAGCAGCGAGCGCTGAGTGATATAACGGTGCTGCGAGCAGCAGTGCAAAGGCTCACACAGAGACAGCAGCTACACTGTGTGTGGATGTGATCCACAGTCACAGCTGTGGGTTTCAGTCAGTGTGTCTCTAACTTCATGGTCACATTTCAAAGCTTATTGGAGCCAGAAGATGTCCAAGTAAAAGATTTATTGCTGTACTCGTCTACCAGGATAACAGGAGGTTCATAAAGCTGTGTAATACTTCAGCTTTCCATCATGGAGTAGTAGTTGTGTCCCTTTGTGTTCATTAGTGTGTTCACACGTCTACTTTAACTTCACTCTGTAATGAAAGGATTCAAATCACTGATAAATACATACATGCTGACTCTGAGTCTCAGTGAAGGAGGAAAGGATGGATGAAGGCAGCCTAGTGTGGGTCATGTGTGTCCAGCAGTCATCCAGGGCCTGGATCCATCTGTAACAGGAAGACAAAGTCCAGCCTGTAATCATCCTATCAGGCACAGCGTTTCCATCCAGCATCCTGACGACGCTAACAACCCGTCAAACGTCTCCTCTGGTCCACAGAAGTCACACTTCCTGTGTCATGTTTACCTTTTTAAGTGTGCTATTCAAGCCTGTGTGACCAACTCTGACTCTCCAGATTCCATCCTGGTCTCTGCTGCAGCTTCTTCTACACGACTGTTTTCTGTATAATAATATCTGCCTTTCCCGTCTCTGTCCCAGTGTGCCTGCCACTCGTCCTTCATCTTTACCTTCATTATACTCTTCACCTCACTTTCACTGTATTTTATAGTCAAACCTGCACGACTTCTTCTTGCTGCACCTTTTTAAACTTATCGTCCTGTTCATTGCATCAACACCGATATTCACAGGGAGCCATAAGAAATCCACTTCTATCCCTCTGTGTTTGATTCTATACAGTAAATGAAGTATATCAAAAACAATATGTTGCCTAGAGTCTGAAGACATATCACCTGTGCTCACTAGCACGCTGCTAGAGTCCCAGCAAACCACATACCTCCATATTAGTGCGTCCTCCACCCAGTTCAAGCCAGTAACATCACTACCAGCTCCCAGTATAAACTGCCACATCATCTGTAATTCTTTTACTCATCACCAAACTTATTTGTGGGAGAACAAATGCAGCAGCCGTTCTTTTATCTGACAGTGTTGACGCATCAGTAAATATCCTCACATGACCTGAGGACTTTCCCACTATATGAACCTGCTTTTAGTCGCCCCTCCTCCCTCGCCACAAGCTTCCTTTACAACATAACTTATAAAAAACAACTTTATTGACAATCAGCAATAACAATTACAGACAGTCTAGAAGAAGAATCACATGATCAAGGAGCAGAAGTTTATGGTTTTAATAGCTTTTACATTTTGGGAAAGTTTTAAAAACATTGTTTGGTTTTCTTTCTAAAGCGTTGAAAGGACGGCTTTGCATCAGAACAGTAAGATCAGCAAATGAATCCATTAAAGTTCTTTTGCCTTGTTTGCAAAAGAAGCCAAACAACATTTGTGTCACAAAGAGAGACTTCAGAACAGATCAAAGATCACAAACATCAGGCACTGATGGAAACAGCCAAACACAGAAACAGGCACCAGCAGGTGAAGGAGGCCTGTTGTAGAAATGACTCTGAGTGCTCAGGTAGAAACGCATGAAGAACCAGTGCGTCTAATATTTGGAGACCAATCTGTGTTTGAGCATCCTGGATGAAACACAGATCATGTTGCAGAGCGAGGACGTCGTCTTTCCTCCCGAGTGTGTAACTACAGGACGTGTGCAGAAGGTTTAATCGTCCTCCTGACAGTTACTGATGAACGAGTCCTTCAGGGAGGCTCCAGGATCACTGTGGCTTTTACCAGCTGCTGCTAAACTGAGAGGTGTTGCTGCTTCATGTGTGAAGATGTTTGCATGGCTTTAACAGTGCAGACGTTCCTCATGTGCACCCATTTCATATGTTTTATTGTGATGTTTAGTAACATCTGCTTCCCTCCTTCAGGCAGACGATAAAGTGAGCTCAGCCTTAAACATGTGGAGAGAACGTTTGACCGACAGTCCTGGGACGACTGCAGAACAATGGTTTGTTTTTAATGATAAAGTTTCATAATGGAAATAAATGCTGAGCCTGTTTCATGATGTTGGCCCTGCAGCATCAGGCAGGATTAATACTGTAACAAACGTGTGTCACAGTTATAATGACTTTAAATGAAGACTTGGGTTGGATGGAGATGTCAGCTGGATTTGTGCTGACTGTCACTTTAAATGTTTTCTGTTCAGCTTCTAAATCTACTTTTGTATAATGTTTGCTGAGTTTTGCACTTCATGACGCTTTTAAGAAGAGCCAATAAATCCTGACTTTACACCAAAATAAAGGTTTAATGTGTTTAGTGTGACAGTGGAGGAGAGCGCACATAATAAGAGTCATTAACAGAATGGTGACAATTATAATCTGTCTCATTTTAGGAGCAGCTCACAGGCACAACAGACTACAGAGCAATCAAAGCACCAGTTAAACGTCCATGTGACCGGCTTACAGCCAATGAACAATCAGTCCCCACTGTCCCCACCAACATCACTGTACTGGAAAGACTGTGCTGCCATGGTCAGAGATGAACTGGTACTAAAATGTAAGGCAGCTGATGTGTGTGGCCTTAGCAGCACAAATGCATCACGGCTGCAACGCTGCAGTGTGTTTAAACATTTGAACATTTCTGTGGCTTCAAACCAGCAGCTCCTCTGTACTCAGTCGTGTTTGTGTGTCTGTCAAAGTGATTGTTGTCTTTAAAAGGCCTTTTGTGTTGAGTTTTGTGAGCAGTGCCGAGCTTCTCTGTAGTCTAAGCTGAGTCGATATATTTGATTCCATGTTTGGTGTGATTTTCAAAGTCAGCAGCAGCAAACCCATACGGTAAAAAAATACATTTTTCCTGGCCAAAATATATTTCAAATATATGGTAAATATATTTTGTATTTGTGATGCTCCAAAAAAATATATTTTTGAAATTGAAAATATATTTCTTTCAAACCAAAATACATTTCAAAACATATTTTAGGGTGAAGAAAATACATTTCCAACCTTACAGTAGAATGTATATCAAAGTATCCTTTATTTAAAATATATTTAGTGCAATAATGATGATAATGATAACAATACTAAAAGTAACATGTTTTATGCACATCTGCAAAAAACAGTTGGATTCAAACAAAACAGAGTCAAAGGTCTATCACGAATTAGGTTGTTTATTCATTTGCTTACAGTATTTCACATTACACAATATCTCACTATAATGTAGCGTTCATTGACTTTGAAATTATCTGTCAGTGATACAGTAAACAAGATACAACAACTGCTATGTACACTTTAGTTTTTGACAATATATACAATTTAGTACTTAAAGGAACACACTCCACTGTTTTGGAAATAGGCTCATTCTCCATCTCCCTCAGAGTTAAAAATGCAGCGTCTTCTTTCTAGATCCGTACGTTAATAGGGCTCTGGAGCGTGATCTTACGGGATGGGGCGTAGCCAGGATTTTTGGTCAAGGCGCCATATTAGCAGGCCAAACAAATGCTTGCTGTGTGGTCGGTTGTAATGTTAGATTGCACTACCGACAAAGGAATAAGCTTGAAAACAGGCTCTCTTTTCATTGTTTCCTCACCTGGAAACATCATGAGGGAGCTTATGTGTTGGATGTTACCAAAAGAAGGCGTCTAGCCTGGATAGCAGCTGCGAGACGAGCTGATATTCAGTTCTCTACCAGCCACAGATATCTGTTGGTGTGCTCCAGTATTTTCATTCAGGTAAGTTCTAAATAAGTTCATATTATTATTTATAGCCTGTTAATTTTATTTTCAATGCGCTCTGAGATCATAGCACAAACTTAGAACAAACATGCAGAACTACCTTCTATTTATAGAGTTGCTAATTATTTGGCATTATTGCAACAAACCAGCCTATGAAATGAATGAAACAAATCCTGACTGGGTTCCAACACTACACATGGGGCACTACGAAATCCCTGCTTCAAACTACATGCTACATGCCACCATGCCAATCAGATTACTTCTTCCATGTGTGGGTAAAAAGGTGACCTTCCTGGATAAGATGGCAAAGGTTTGCTGCGTTTTGGTGAACATGTGCCCCAGTGTGGTAGTAAAACCAGGGGAAAATGCTCTTGTTAAATACTCTTAAGTCTTGTGCTGTTTATGTAGTGATAAGTTTTCTTTTTTTTTTTTTTTTTCCTTTTTTCTCTTTTTTTTTTCTCCTTCTCTTTTTACAGTTGCAGAAACATATAGGTGATTGCTGTAACGTATGTTTTAATTTTGAAATTAAAGCAGCCTTTTTTCCGTTAAAAGGTTCTTTGTGAGGATCAATCCAGACATGGGAACAAAATGCCCTGCAAAACTTGGTACAAGCCGCAAGACAGGTCGTGTGGTAAAGAGGAAGGTTACAAGAATCAGCCCTCGGATCACCACCTTCCTCCAGCGGCTCTCTGAGTTTGAATGGAGGACTTCCAACTAGGTAAGAACAGAGATGATAATATCTTTTACATAGCTGATAATTATATACATACTGTACACACATCCATACAACAGTATGAATGATCTCAGACAGATGTGAACAAGTGAATAACCTGAGCAAACATGAATATTGATGATGTGTCTTTGACAGGTGGTGATAAAGACTACGCTGAACCCGACCATCCTGGTAACGGAAATCTAAATCCCATGTCACATTCTATTTCCTGGGACCCACTGATAATTATTACATTTTGTAAATGAGTTTTGTTTTACAATTGTAATAGTTTATTTAATGTTCATGCTGGTGGGTTTGTCCTGTTTTTAGAGGAATGAAAAACTGTTTTCCTTAAAAAAATCAGACAGAAAGGTGAAGGACTGTGTAGTTTTCATGTACGCTTCTATTTATTTTGGTTATTGGCATTGTTTTTATTCAGTTGAAAAATGTTTTTCTTGTTAAAAAAAAAATCAACAATAAATGTTGGTTTAATTCACTATCCTGAGACTACTTTATTTATTTATTTTTTTGTCCCGTTTGGATCTATAGCCATCAGAATTGTTGTCTTGAGGCCAAGAAAGATGCCAAGCGGATTTATTTTACCAAGTGGATCATCATGGCCTTGCCATATTGGTCCATTTGATTGACCTTTATTATAATTATGAATTTATTTTATTTTCAGTTGCAAACGGGACAGACATGACTGGGGGATAGGACAGGGGGAAAGAATGAAAGAAAGAGGGGGAGAGAAAGAAAGAAAACCAAAGGGGGGAAGAGACGGTGAGAAGGGGGGAAGAGAGAAAAAAACAAACAACAAAAAAAAAAACTCCTGGGTCACCTGTATGGAGAAAAAAAAAAAAACAGAGGAGACAGCAAACAACAAAGAGCAACATAATAATAGAAAAAAAAGCACCATCACAATAAACTAGCTAGCCATAGATATCAATAGTTACTAAATAATAAACGATATTGTGCAGCACGCAGGATAGACAGCGCACAGTGTGCTTTGAGGCAGCAGCCAAGAAAGCTGTAGTCCGCATCTGTGAATACCCATGTGTACACCTGTGTGCATACCTGTGTGGATCAGCATGCTTGCATTCCAAAGGTTTCTCCATGTGATAAGTGATAAGTTTTCAAAAGAGACAGTAAATTACAGAATGCTAGCAGTGGGTGATATTATACAAATGCTGTCATGATTTTATGTGAACATTTTGTCATTTGTAAACTATACATAACATTTTTTCTACATTGTAACTGATGTGATGTTTGACAAAGTGCTTTTAATTAAAAATAGGCAAACATTTCTTTGTTTCTTTATTCAACTTTTGAACAGTGGTATTTAGTAAGTACATATTCAGTAAATGCAAAGTATTTACATGGCCCCCTAAATTAAAACACTATGGGTTATTCAGAACAGAACTATGCTTGGAAAAATATTGTCCCATCAGTTGATCCAACTCCTCCACAGTAGCAGGTGGAACTTTTCTTTTTTGAGGATGGCTTCTTTTACCTGTCACTACAGATGGTCTGTCTATGTTTTGATCAAGGACCTTTTTTTTGGGCAGCTGAAGAGGAGAAGTCTATCTTATGGCCAACCTCTGGCTGTATCTTGGTCACATTACCCAGCAAAACCCAGTATGCAGGTTCATCTGTAACAGTCCTTGTGCCACAGATCCTCACTGTTGCTTCTACATTAAACAGAAGAGCAGTGACATGGTTGCAAGTCTCCACGACTCTAGCCATACAGCTGCAGTGGGCGGCTTCAACCTTCCCTGTGATGCTCACAATGACCTGTGGCTGCAATGCTGCAATTCAGTCTTTAAGAGTGCAGGACCTAAAACACACACAGACAAAGTTCATTTAAAGACAAGAACTATGAGCCAAGGCCGACACAAATGTGTTTTATTTACTTTCAAATCCATTTATCATAAATGTAACAAATAAAGTGTTTTTATGTATCCATCTATAGAACGCTGCATGTTATATTCTAAATCTGCATGTTTCTTTTTAGAAACCTATCAGCAAAAAATGAACCTAAAGTATGTAATGCAAGGATGTAATCACCAGAGGTGGGACCAAGTCATTGTTTTGCAAGTCTCAAGTAAGTCTCAAGTCTTTATCCTCAAGTCTCAAGTCAAGTCTCAAGTAATGTCAGGCAAGTCAGAGTCGAGTCTCAAGTCACTGGTGTAAAAGTCCGAGTCAAGTCACAAGTCTGAAACTTTGAATTTCAAGTCCTTTCGAGTCTTTAAAAAAAAAAAAAACGAAAAAATAATGTTGCAGTTATATGCTAAATGTAAATATTAGACCATGTAATTTTAAAATCTGTGTTTTTCTCAACACATGACAATGAACTTAGAAAATATACACAAATTGTGAAATTGCACCTCTTTAAAATGCAGCTCAATTAAACCTAGCTCCAAGAATAATTTTCACCGACAGTTCTGAGATAAGCTGCATGTTATTCTTGGATGCGGTTGTAGGACCAGCTTTAAAATCGCATGACAAAAATATCATACACATTAAAAAAAACTGTATCACCAACGTAGCCTGGACAACATTTGCTAGTTAGATGAAGTCAGCTATCTCATCTTAGCATATTTATATGCATATTTATAATCATACGGTTCTTGGAGTGAGTGCATACACTCATGAAGTTTAGTAACTTCAGGTCACTGCAACAAGCCCAGGTACAGTTTACCGACGGATGGGTAGTAGTAGTAGTGGGTAGTAGTGGGATGGGTAGTAGTGGAAATAATTTCTGGTAGCATCACAGAAATGTAGCAGTGACAACAATATTGTATGCTGTAATCGTACTGGGCAATTAGTGATACAAAAAACCTGTTTTATCCTGTGAATAAAAGTATATGTTTTTGTCAATGTACCATAATAACAGAGGCGAAACACAATATTGTGTCAGGACAATTCACTATTTATGCACAATAAATAAAGGAGCATAGCGCGACAATTTCTGTTCAGCGCCAGACTTGCTTGTAACCTATATCACCAATTATGTTAAGAAAAATGACGCATTAACTACAACAGAAGACTTGCCTTCGTGTAAATGCTTGGAGCAGACTAACCTGTGAGCTGGAGTGTTCTGGGACGTTATATTTGGTCTTTGAATGGCTGCAATCCAGTCGCGTCTTTGTTACTTCGGAAACATGGCTCGAACAATTTCTCTTCAACGACGTAATCCGATAACAACCGATCTCTTTACTCGTCGGCTTCCCGTGGCTGTCATTCGACCGGCTATTGCAGTTAATCATACAACAGCTTCTTGACATTTTTGTGTTTCTTTTTATCGCTGTATAACTGATTTTAATTGAAAGCCTGCGTGCGTTAGTACCGCTTGCCACGAGTTCCCAGAATCCTTTGCGGTTCTACCCGTGAATGACGTCACATTTTCAATCTCTATATAATATGCATGTTAAATTTTATATTTGGGGTAAAATATCAAGTCTTTTCAAGTAAACCGGTTCAAGTCCAATTCAAGTCCCAAGTCATTGGTGTAAAAGTCCAAGTCAAGTCACAAGTCTTAGAACATTTTTTCAAGTCAAGTCTAAAGTCATAAAATTAATGACTCGAGTCTGACTCGAGTCCAAGTCATGTGACTCGAGTCCACACCTCTGGTAATCACTTTCAAGAGGGAGAAAACATAAAGTTCGACTTTAAGTGACAACTATGGACACCTAATATGACAAGCAGATTCTGCAGGTCATTAATCAATGTATAAAACTAAAACAGAATGTATTTTTAGTGACACAGGACACAAACAAGGAAGCAAGATGTGTAATTAGGATTATTTATAATACATATGAATTAATTAGGGCAATTTCTTTAACCATAAAGAATAACTAAATCCTTCAGGACAATGTCACATCAATGCACTGAACTCACTATGTTATCCCTCTAACAGAGCCTCTACATGTTCTCACTGTAATTTCCCCCTCACGAATGAATTTTTGCTAGCACTAATTTGAATGCTGGGGGGAATCAAACGCATTTTACTCGCAGTACTCAAGCTGACTTACCTTTGCTTGAATGACGGCGTACTCACAACGTGGAGGCTTAAAAATAGCCAAATCTTGTACCCAGTCCTTGGTGAATTGGATGTGCGCCTCCAGAGATTTATAATTGCGAAATTGGTGCGCCGTGTATGCTCTGACTCCACAGACAAGGTATGAGAGTAGATCATGCTAAGTCAATAGCGGTTTGGTCTTCAGGGTTTCTACTCCACGGCTATATTTCATACGGGTCCACATTTCAACAATCAAGTACCGTCTCTTTGCATCTGGACAGAATCTGTCTCTATACCGTCATTTTCTTTTGAGCTACGTTTCAGAATGGTTCGTAGCAAACTTGTTTTGATTCGTGACCTGCCAAGATGGTGCTGCGCTCCCACAATGCATTGCGACATTACGTCAACTCCAAAGCCCTTTGCGTGCAGGAGTGTATGCGCATGCGCATTGCCACGGTGGTTTAAAAAATAAAGATATAATGAAAAGTAATTAATAAAAATAAAATATTTAAACATTCCCACAAATGTGCAATGAACGTGCAAAAACTCTCTTTAGTAGTTGTTGCTGTTTCTTTCTTTCTTTCTTCTTTTTTTTTTTTTGAAAAATAACGACGTCTCTGAGGCGCGAAATCTGACAGCGAGAGGAACGGCCGGATACAGGAGACGGGAAGAAACAAGCCGATTATGTTCGCGTTAATTAAGTGGTTGGAAGATGTAAAATTCTCAATTCTGCCAACTGAACATATACGAGATTTTAATGAGGATGAATAATTAGCCGGCATGGAGGAAACGGACCTTTATTTCGTGGAGTGGCGACAAGAAGCCAAGGCGGGTGGCCAGTCTAAGAAGCCTCCATCATCAAGCTAGCAGGTGCCTTTTCCCATATAATATTACTTTATTCTCGCTTATTTGGAACGGAAGCGTAGAGCTGCCACCCAGGCAAAAGAGAAATATAAGTATATCACGTTATAACGTGAAAAGTTTATCGTTCTAACAATATACTATCATGTTTGAACAACATGTTTGAACAACATTGTACGAAAAATGTACATAATTATCACGTCCGTACAATATTGTGCGAACGTGACAATTATGTATATTATAATAATGTGATATTATATTATACCAGTGGTTCTTAACCTGGGTTCGATCGAACCCTAGGGGTTCGGTGAGTTGGTCTCAGGGGTTCGGCAGAGCCTCCGCTGTGACGTGCACGGCTCATTTTGTGCACCAGTAAAAAACATATCTACGTCTAATTTGAAAAAAAAAAACACTTTATTTTTCACTAAAGAGGGGTTCAATGAATGCGCATATGAAACTGGTGGGGTTCGGTACCTCCAACAAGGTTAAGAACCACTGTATTATACAAACATGAAAAGCACAATGTTAGAACAATAAACATTTCACGTCATAACGTGATACAGCTCTATTTTTCTTTTGCCTGGGTGGCAGCTCCACGCTTCCATAATTTGGTAATCAAAATATGTAACTTAATTAATTATATTGTGACGTACTTTTGCCTTTTCTTATTATTCTGCCTTCTCAATAACTATCAAAGCCTATTCACATTTAATTTGGCTTTCACAGAAATCCTACCTCTCCTTCTGGCTACAGAGTACTTACCAAGGTTAGAAACAAAGAACAGTTATGCTTTATTAATGTTCGCTAATTACAATGTTCCACATTTCCTTGCTTTTTAAGTCATTTTTAGGCTTTTTAGAGTTTTTGTTTTTTATTTTTTTTAGCAGTAATGTTTCTGCCTATTTATTTCAGCCCATGAAATCGAATGCAGATCTTCCTAATGTGAGATTTACATAAATGTAAGTAATTTTGTTTGTCATTGTCATTAATGTTGTTGCTGTTGTTGTTTTTGTGCAGTTTGCAATCATATAAACCTAGCAAGCATCAGTCAGCACAGTGACTAACCTAAACAGATTCTTGCTTTATTCACATATATTATATGTAATTATATATACCTGCACATTGTACCTAGGGTTGCAGCCACTTGGCCCCACCCCATTGTTGTGACAGCCCTGATTGTACTTATACACTGCATCTGAACAGGGAACAGTCTGCCACATTAATGTATTTTTAAGTGACTTGTTTGTAATACATGAATTTGTTTCTTACAGATGTCAAAGTCTCAACCTCATGCTGCCCTCCCCCATCCTCCTAAAGTAAGTATTTGTTGTTGTAGTTTTTTATGCGGTGTCTGTGTCACATGCTAATCATAATTATTGAAATAACTGTTTTCTAACAGATTTTCCAAAACACTAGTTATGTTTGTTGTCATTCAGACCAGTACTACTGCTTAGACATTGTTTAGTGGTCATGCATGTTTGACAAGCTCGTTATGATACCAAAACAGTAGGCCTATCACAATAATCGATATATCGACTTAACACACAGTACATGTACATGACCTCAATAATTGTTGATGATGTAATTTATCCGCCATTATATTTACAAAAATAAAATATAATGATAACAAAACAATAACATTAAATATCATTGTTTTCTATTTGTTAGAAAACTTACTATTTATTCAAGTTTTTAAGGTATCTAATATTTTGATTCCTAATTTCAATGATCTAAATACTTTAAGAATTAGATGTCGGTTTGTCAATTGAAAGTGTGTAGATCTTGCATTATTATGGTGTTATATTATGATTATACATTCAAAGACATAAAATGGTCTTAAAATGACAATGACATAACTTGTCGCAATTGTTTATGGGGCAATATACCGACCAACAAAAAGTCGCTATCGTAACAGGCCTTCAAAACAGACGGTTTTATGATTGATAAATTCAAAAAATAAATACATTTAATTTCTCTGAGATTCTCTAATATTCAGTTACAGTTCACAACACAGCTACCCGTACATGCAGTATTATACTGTAAATATAAATCTCTGCATTTAGCATCCCACTAGAAGCGTCACAGTTACTGCCTCTTTTTTTTTTTTTTACAAATACCTGTACTATCACTAACACATTTACTGTTTTACTTTTAGCCTGTGGATACAAATGCAGATTTCCTTAATGTAAGTTGTGCATTTTAATTACATCATGTTATTTTTATTATTATTTATTTATTTATTTTATTTTACATTCAAATATTTCAAGCTTCTTGGTTAAAGAAGCTTGATTGCTAGTAGGTAAAGAATAGTTCACCTATAATTCATATTCCCAATTAATTTCTCACCTCTGATTGAATGCCTTTGTTTGTTTTCCTATAACAAAACATTTTTGCTGGATATATATGGTGAATTTATATGCATAGATACAGTCGTAGTGCTTGACACATGCAAACAGCAGTAGATGTACTAAAAAGGAAATAATTACAATCATGATGTTGATTGCTGATGTCAGTATATATATTTTAGAGGAATGTTTTGTTTTTCACCCAAAATGAACTATATTGCTTCAGAAGAGATTTATTACCCTACCGGACTCTTATATATTGTTCTGTTTTTTGTTTGTTTTTGTTATTTTCAGGTTCAATGGTGCGTGTTCTTCTAATGGCCGCCTTCCCACTGGAGGTTTTGATCCACAGCAATTTAAAAGGTAATCAGCTTTGAAAGTCAGTTCAAATGGTTAGCTAATAGTACTTTAAAAAGCCTACAACTCTGTCACCAGTTTCTTTACCAAAAATTACCCATAAAAGTATCGCTCAATAGCATATATTGTAGTTCAAATGTTTAGTTGTACAAATATCAAATTTTTGGAAATCTAAAACTAATCAAAAACTCAAATGTTCATGCTTTTTATAGGAGGACAGAGCAAAACGGACATCGGCGCAGAGTGAAGAACTGCCCTTGATAAGGACACTATGACAGCCATATATAGTAAGTGAAGACTTTCTGTGTATCTAAAATTGCATACACCACAAGTAACTTACTTTGCAACCATTAAAATAGGTTGTAAAGTAAGTTACCAATACAAATAGGTGATGATGCATTGTAGTGGTTGGTCTCAGACAAAGAAGGTCAACAGATTTATGAATGCTGGAAGGTAAGGAGAGACGACCAAAAGGGGTGTTAGCATTACTGTAATGTGAACTGGATAGACTTCCCATCTAGGAAAAAAAAAGAGGTAAATTATGCGTAAAATATATCTGTATTAATATCTGTATCTGTATAAACAGAAATATCTGTTTGCTAAATGAAGCCAGCTAACATAAATCACATTTTTATTTTAACTCTGATAAAAGTGGCGGTAAGGAAGGGGTTTCCCAGCGTGTCCAGAAGGGCTTTGAGGATTGCAGTGAAAGCTGGGGGAACTGAGACTGTGTGTATATATATATATATATATATATATATATATATATATATATATATATATATATACACACACATAAATATGAAGGCATGCCGGCTCGGACGTCGCCCGGATCAACAAGGTCCGCGTCAGGTGTTGAGGAACCAGGGCACCCTGACGAAAAGTGGGCTACTGGAACAAGAAGGCATCGGTGGGCAAGGGACGAAAACAGGGCATTGTTGGAATGCTACTACGCAAGTAACCCCGGCGGAAGGGGCTACATGAATAGGATGAGGGACCTATGGATTCTTCGATACCCAACATCCACAATGACGGCGAAACAACTAGTAGCTCAGTGTTCCAACATTCGAAAGAAGGGACTGCTCTCACAGCTAGAGATTGACGAGGTACAACACAAATGCTACGGCAAGGAGGAGTCAGGACGCCAGGTCAGGGGGGAGATATCATCACCCCCACCCGAGATTGGGTACATAGCCCCAAGTGCGATAGGAGAAGGATCGTTGAGTGCGAGAGGAACTGACCTGAAAAATAGGATCATGGCCAAGCTTGAAACCTGGATCCCCCGTAGCCGGTTACCAAGATTACGTGAAGTACCCTCAGAAGGTCTGCTAGATGATGTTAATGCACTACGGGCAATACCTACAACCACGATTACCGACACTAACAAGCTGATCTACAATACGGCAGCAGTGATCAGTGAGATGCTTGGCTACAAGTTGAACAGCCACAAGGGGCAGTACCCTCCATGGAGAAGGAGGCTAGAGGGCAAGATCAAAGTAGCACGGAGGGAGGTTAGCCAACTAACGGAGTTGCAGAAAGGTGCGACAAATAAGGTGCCTAAGAA
Source organism: Aulonocara stuartgranti (assembly GCF_965226115.1). Lineage (NCBI taxonomy): Eukaryota > Metazoa > Chordata > Actinopteri > Cichliformes > Cichlidae > Aulonocara > Aulonocara stuartgranti. Next base: position 8,986,634 of record NC_138941.1, read on the forward strand.
ATACAGCAAGCTGTCCATACCTGAGGCCTTGGAAACTGCCAAGCAAAGACTCACAGCCTTGGCCAGCCGCTTGAGGAGGTACACCAGAGAGATAGAAGGCAGGAGAATAAACCAGCTGTTCTCCACAGAACCAGCAAAGGTGTACTCTCAGTGGCAAGGGAACAATAAGAGAACAGCACCACCAAGGCTGGAGACGGAGCAATACTGGAAGAGCATATGGGAGAAGGATGCAACCCATAACGGCAATGCTCAGTGGCTAGTGGATCTGAGGGCAGACCACAGTGACCTCCCTGAACAGGGTCCAGTAACCATCACAGTGGCAGATATCCAAGAAAGGGTCTCCAGTATGAAGAGTTGGACAGCACCAGGGCCCGACATGGTTCACGCCTACTGGCTGAAGAAGCTGACTGCACTCCACGAGCGTCTGGCAGCACAAATGAACCAGCTGCTAGTTAACGAGAGACACCCGGAATGGCTAACTGAAGGCCGGACGGTCCTGATCCCCAAGGACCCCAAGAAGGGACCGGTCCCCTCCAACTACCGACCAATAACCTGCCTCAGTACTACATGGAAGCTCCTGTCAGGCATCATATCGGCTAAGATGAACAGGCACATGGGTCAATACATGAGCGGGACACAGAAAGGAATTGGCAAGAATACCAGAGGTGCAAAACACCAGCTACTGGTAGACAGAACAATCAGCCGAGACTGCAAGACCAGACTGACCAACCTGTGCACTGCCTGGATTGATTACAAGAAGGCCTATGACTCAATGCCCCACAGCTGGATACTGGAATGCCTAGAATTGTACAAGATCAATGGGACCCTAAGAGCCTTCATCAGGAACTCAATGGGGATGTGGCGTACAACACTAGAGGCCAACTCCAAGCCCATAGCACAAGTTACCATCAAGTGCGGGATCTACCAAGGAGATGCTCTGTCCCCACTGCTGTTCTGCATAGGCCTGAACCCCCTCAGTGAGATCATTAACAAGACTGGCTACGGATACCGACTACGGAACGGAGCAGTTGTCAGCCACCTCCTGTACATGGATGACATCAAGCTGTATGCCAAGAGTGAACGAGACATCGATTCACTGATCCACACTACCAGGCTATACAGCAATGACATTGGAATGTCGTTCGGACTGGAGAAGTGTAGTCGGATGGTAACAAAGAGAGGGAAGGTAGTCAGAACTGAGGGGATTGAACTACCAGAAGGCAACACTGCAGACATAGAGGACAGTTACAAGTACCTGGGGATCCCGCAGGCAAATGGGAACCATGAAGAGGCCGCTAGAAAGGCTGCAACCACCAAGTACCTGCAGAGGGTCAGGCAAGTCCTGAGGAGTCAGCTGAATGGTAAGAACAAGATCCGGGCCATCAACACATACGCCCTGCCCGTGATCAGGTACCCTGCTGGGGTAATAGGCTGGCCAAAGGAGGAGATAGAAGCCACTGACATAAAGACAAGAAAGCTCCTGACCATGCATGGAGGGTTTCACCCCAAGTCCAGCACCCTGAGGCTGTACGCTAAGCGGAAGGAAGGGGGCCGGGGACTGGTGAGTGTCAGCACCACAGTCCAGGATGAGACAAGGAACATCCAAGAATACATTGGGAAGATGGCCCCAACTGACCGAGTGCTCAGTGAATACCTCAGGCAGCAGAAACCCAAGAAAGAGGAGGGAGACGAGGAACCATCATGGAAGGACAGGCCCCTGCACGGTATGTACCACCGGCAGATAGAGGAGGTGGCTGATATCCAGAAATCCTACCAGTGGCTGGACAAAGCTGGACTGAAAGACAGCACAGAGGCACTAATCATGGCAGCACAAGAACAAGCTCTGAGTACAAGATCCATAGAGGCTGGGGTCTATCACACCAGGCAAGGCCCCAGGTGCAGGCTGTGTAAAGATGCCCCAGAGACAATCCAGCACATAACAGCAGGGTGCAAGATGCTAGCAGGCAAGGCATACATGGAACGCCATAACCAAGTGGCCGGCATAGTGTACAGGAACATCTGTGCCGAGTATAACCTGGAAGTCCCGAGGTCAAAATGGGAGATGCCCCCAAGGGTGGTGGAGAATGACCGAGCTAAGATCCTGTGGGACTTCCAGATACAGACGGACAAAATGGTGGTGGCTAACCAACCGGACATAGTGGTGGTAGACAAACAGAAGAAGACGGCCGTAGTGATCGATGTAGCGGTTCCGAATGACAGCAATATCAGGAAGAAGGAACACGAGAAGCTGGAGAAATACCAAGGGCTCAGAGAAGAGCTCGAGAGGATGTGGAGGGTGAAGGTAACGGTGGTCCCCGTGGTAATCGGAGCACTAGGTGCGGTGACTCCCAAGCTAGGCGAGTGGCTCCAGCAGATCCCGGGAACAACATCGGAGATCTCTGTCCAGAAGAGCGCAGTCCTGGGAACAGCTAAGATACTGCGCAGGACCCTCAAGCTCCCAGGCCTCTGGTAGAGGACCCGAGCTTGAGGGATAAACCGCCCGCAGGGGCGTGCTGGGTGTTTTTTATATATATATATATATATATATATATATATATATATATATATATATATATATATATATATATATATATACACACATATATGTATATGTGTGTGTGTTTCTTTTAGAATGTTTAAGTATGTAATGAGAATAAACTTATAAAATGAGTATTCCTTGCTTGATTGATATGCTATATGTATGTTTTAAACATCAAATAAAGATTTCTTTCAGATGTTACATGTGAATGTGTTTTCTTAGAAATATATGAAGGGTTAAATTTATATTTTTTTGAATGATTTTAAATACATTTAAATTGTATTTTGAAATATATTTTATTAATATATTTCAAAATATACAAAAAATGGCCAAAAAATATATGTGCTAAAATACATTTTAAATATATAAATATATTTCAAAATGTATTTTGAAATATATTTTTTTACCGTATGGGCAAAGCTACACCAGAGGGTTGTGCTGTGTAACAGGTTGGTGCAGGTGGTGTTATCTACATTTGAACATTAGGCAACAGTCTCATGAAGACACTTTCTATTGTTCACTAAAGACCAACAATAACAGAGACAAAGGGAGAGCAGCAGAACTAGTGCTAACAATTAGCACTGCTAGCCTGCCCACCAACACCAGCTAATGTTCTAAAAACGATGATCAATGATTTTGCTGTAACGGCTCCAGCTGTCTGTGTCAGGGACACGTTGGAGATGAAGTGAGTGATCCAGTGACAAAGGTTTGGAAACCTGCAGTCAGCTGAGACTAAAGGAGTCACCTGACCGAGAGACCAAATGTTTCACTGAGAACGTCCAGATGAACAGAATCAACCTTTGGGATAATCTGTTCCACACATCCATGTTTCACTTACTGCATTATATCTCCTCATTGCTGTGCACACAGGCCTGTGGCTTATAACCAACTCCAAGTTCAGACTCAGAGGCTGCTGAAGCTGTTTTCTGGAACAGAGACGTGTTGGATATAAAACCAACTCTTCTTTATGTGTCAGCACTGAGGAAAGGAGCAGCTTCGTTTCTAAGTGTATGAAGGACTGTAGCAGTGTGTGTGTGAGCTTTATTTCACAGACAGAACCATGTCAAAAACACAACTTCAGGTAAAAACAATACAAAATCAAAGAGTCTGATCAGAAGGATTAAACAGAGGAGTGTGGGACTGTTTTTAACAGACAGCAGGTTAAGCCAGGCTGGAGGAGTAAACTGAGCCTCGGTGTGAGCAGCAGTGTGTTTGACAGGAAGCTGAGATAAACAGTCTGGAGCCCATTTAGTGCTTCATATGAAAGTGTGAGGATTTGAAAGCAAATCTAAAATCAAGCAGGAGTCAGTGTGAGAATGATTTGTGCTTTTCCTCAGTCAGATGCTGGGAGTTTCAGTTCATCCATGTTCAGCGTGCTGTGCTTTGTGTAACAGGAGAATATGACAGTATAAATCAAGTCTTCATGTCACTGAAAGCCTCCACAGTCTGCTATGGAGGTGCATCAGTTTGGATTTACAAGAAGAACATTTCTTAAACCTGCCACAAGATGGCGCTCCAACAGAAGGGATGTCCACAGTGTAACACAGACACACACATACTGTGTGAATGTGTGAGTGAATGGGCTTTCAACACAAGGCTTCTGCTGCTACCTTTAATGACATAATTAGCTAACAAGAACAAACTGTTAATTACCACCAAAGAACGGCTCCAGATTTTAGCTGCTGACCATTTTGTGAAACGTTGATTACATCAGCTTATTGTTGATTTTTCAACCTTAATATCAGCTGCTTTAAAGGAGCCTCGTTCTCTGGCAGTAACACTTTTCTTCACTAGATGCAGTGCAGGCACAGTCTGTGTTTCTAAACTACACACTAATGTTCATTGTTGTGCAGCTAAATCCTCCCTCTGGATGGGAAGAATCCCTGTCAGGCTTCAAACACCTGGCTTGGTGTTCTGGAGCTAATGTGTCACCTGTGAGGACTCTGAGATGAACACACAGCAGACACTTCAGTTCTCCGTCTGTGTGTCCTCAGTTTCCCAGCATGCCTTGGCTGTGGTGGTGGAGGTGAATGAGGGGGAACATGCTGCTCTGTCAGCACTCAGGTTTCATACCTGGTGATCTCAGAGGACAAAGCGGCGTTACAGCAGCGCACGTTGATGAGACCTGATGCTCTGAACAGTTCAGACTTCAGCCTCACTCTGAGAAAACAAACGACTGACTGTCAGCAGCAACTACACCTGCTCCATCAGTGACGGAGAGAAGAACTGAGACTGAGAGACATACAGCTGCAGGTCAAAGGTCAGAAACGCCCGCTCTTTGTACGGGTCAGGAGTTAGTACTGCAGAGGTCAGAGGTCAGCTTGCTGACAAACCATTTGAAACAGTTTGGAGCTAAAAGCACAACAGCAGAGGAAAGAAGAGACACTGCAGAGATGATGCAAAATATTGTGTTTTGTTCTCAGCTGTCAAAAAGTGTAACACACGTGTTCCAGCACAGCCTTTGTGTACTTTCACTTCTCCATACTGTCCATTGGAAATCCTGTTTGTTCCTTTTTGATTTCAGTCCATGTGTCCAAAGCAAACTTCTGTCCCACACTTTCTCTGCTGACTCTTCACCGATGCTCAGATGATCTCAGATGATTTCACCAGAACTCATCAAAATTCGGGCTCCACAGAAACCCAGACGTCACTAAACAAGCGTAACAAGCAAAGTGAAAACTGGTCGTTCAGCTTTATTGACCAAAGATAAGCTCACATGTCACCTCATGACACAGACACTTATTTCCACAGCATGCACGAGGACTGACAATAAGTGTCTATAAAGCCACTTCTATCTGCCACACCTGTGCTTCTGTCATGGTTGCTCTCCTCTCACTCTGTCATTTATCCACAGTCTGCCTCCCTCTGCTCCGTCAGCTGACGTCCTCTCTACACCACCTGCTGTGTTTTATCCTGCAAAAACACATTTAAGAAGCGTTGCACCGAGTAACGGGAGGAACTGCTATAAAATCCATTTAAAGGAGGTGGTGCTGAGTGCTGTGACTGGGGTCCCACCACTGACATCACGGGTGGAGGACATGTTGGAAAACTGCTACAAAGTGCTGTGCAGCCAGCAGAGCTTACAGTCTGTCCTGTGTGTCATACAGGCTCTCACACTTAGTGTTTCTGTGACACATTGAAGAGAAGTTTGTGTTGTTCACAGTTGTGCTTGTACTGAGTGACAGCTGACATGACCTAACAGGAATAATGTGTCTGTGCTGAATGAGAAGTAACACACAATGAAGTCTTGATGCATCTCAATCATCCAGGAAAGTGAGTCTGTTGCTTCTGTTCATCTGGACGCAGCGTTTTGTGGGAGAAACGTTCCGTTTTCAGCCCCAGTGGAGCAGCAGGTAGCAGAGGTGAGCCTCTTGTATGCAGCCTGTTATCTGTGGGACCAGGGAGGACGTCACACAGATGTTGCTGATTCAACATCTGTGTGACAGCTGGAGCAGCACAGTCTGCAGGAAACATCTGTGCATGTAGGAGACACCAAGGTTTACATGGTGGAAGCAGACGACTGACTCAAGCAGCCTCACATCACAGGCTGCTGGCTACAAGCACATGACCACAGTGACTGGTTTCACTGGTGTCTGTCCCAGTCTGTGGCAGAGACACAGGAAGTCACAGACAGCCTGCACACAGCGTTTCCTCTGGAGTGTGTTTCACACCCTGTTTGTGTTTCTCACTAACATGTTGTAGTTCTTCCTGCACACAGCAGCACTTTGATCATTTCTCCTGCTTTTCTTCCTTTTCTAGCTTTTATACACTGACAGTAACACAAAACTCCAAAGTCATCATTTGAAGAGCTTCTTAAGAGTTTCTGTGAGTTTAGTGAAGTCAGCCTCTCAACAATAAGTGTGTGTGTGTTGATTAGCTAATGTTCAGAGAGGACTGCACTGATGTAGCATCCAGGTGAGCAGCTTATGAGCCAAGAGGGGAAATTTAGCTGTATTATTGTTGTTTAAATGTAATAATTTATGATTTCATGTTCCAATATTTCACTTTTCCCAACGTTTGTTATCATTTGGTCTGAAAACCATGACAAACAGCAGTGTTACAGTTGTTAGCATTAGCTGCTATAGAGCACTCAGTCACTGTATTGGTGTTAGCGACATGAACATATCTGAGCTAACTGTGTGTTCCAGATGTGCAGCAAACCCAACTGTCCCTGTGTTTTCCTGCTGTAGACATTATCCCCATGATGCTGACGTCCTCTGGTGGGACGAGCTCACACGTTTATGGATTCAGATGCTAACTGGACCAGACTGGTGTCAACCTTTGTGCTATAGAAGCAAATCAAAGAAGAACCAGTTGAACCTGAGCTGTCTGTAGTGGTGACACCAACACCATGGCAGCCTGCACATGCTGACCCAATCAGAAACCAGCGTTGACGCTGAGCCTCGGCTCTGTCTCAGGAATACCATGAACAGGCAGACCCTCTGCAGCAGGCTGACCTGTGACCTCTGAGACAGAGGGAGGAGTTTGTGTCAGCAGGGGGCGCTGCAGCATCGCCTGAGAGCTTTAAGAACAACAGCAATAAACAGGAAGTGAAAGTCACACTTCTGTTGTTGTGCGTCATCAGCAGACCTCCACCCTCTGCAGGAAGCTGAGATAAGAAGCAGCCAATCACAGAGCAGAGAGCGTGTGACTTCCTGTTCCTGCTGTTACTGTGACAACAGCTCCTGGGACAGAGAGCAGCTTTCTAAAGAGGAAAGATGCTGCTGTCACCCCCGGGTGTCATGTGACCCACCTGATGTACCGATTTAAGACTGTAAGAACAATAATAACAACATGTTTTAGTCAGGTGATCCATGCAGAGCAGATCCATGTGACCAAACACAGCTGGATCACATGTTTCCTCTCCTGGAAACAGAAAGCCTTCATGTATAAAGGCTCATGTACCCACTGAGCCCTGCTCTCAGATCTGTGAGGCTTTAACAAACAACAGTTTAAAGTCATGTTTAGCATCTTCTGTCAGTGTGGAAGGTCACACACTTTCCTGAGTGTTGAACCCTGAGTGATGTGTTTACTGTCAGCTAGTTTAAATGCTGTAGGCTGCAGCCGTTGCTCTAACACTATAACTGTAACAGGGCTCAGTGCTGCTTCTAACAGTCTGAGCTGCTTCAGGCTTTATTTGTGAGGAGCACAGCAGCTTACAAACACGTGGCTGGGCCTGGACCCAAAGGAGTGTTTGTTAAAGCCTGCAGTGAATCCAGCAGCAGAATGATGGAAATGCAACACAGCAATGATGAAGAGGAGCAGCATTAAAGCCAAAGTCCAGTTCATACAGTTAGGTCCATAAATCAAATAAGGGAAAATAAAATGTTGTTGGATGCACCTGTCTGCACCCTTAATGCTCTCTGGTCGCTATGGTAACGCGTAAACATTTCTTTCAAAATAAGACACACGACTACAACACGGGAAAAGACCCAGGGAAACGAAGTTAACGATAAAAACCCTGAAAACCATTGTTGGATTTATATTTTATCATTGTCATTGTTATTGGGGAATATCTAACCATATATGCTCAGAGGTGTAGAACCAATTGTGTAATGATAGTAGTCTTTAAAGACTTTGTGTGACTCCAGAGTGTTCTGGCATTCACACCCACGTCCTGGGATCATGGGAGAGGTGCTACCTTCTTATTGTTTTGTGGTAGGATGTCTGTTTTAGTCTAAGTGCCTTTTGTTTAGATGAACTGCTGGACTTCCAGACCAGCAGGTTTAGGGAAGTCGTTTATGGGTCACACTCTGACTCCACACACACACACACACACACACACACACACACACACACACACACACACACACACACACACACACACCTACATAACATACAGACTGGTACCTTTGTTCACGTGTATGTTAATGAACCTATGTATGTTCATGTAACCTCAATAAAAGAACAGTGTTACGAGGGAACGGACGAGAGCGACTGTGGTCAAGCGAAGGAACGGCATTGGTCCAGTTCTCTCCCGTGCACGAGAAACATAAAGAACTACTCGTGTCTTGCTTTGCTGTGTAGCTGGATTGAACGATCCAGCGAACAGGTTTATGCTACAAACCTATCAACCATCAATTTCACACCGAGCCTCGACTCTCACGGCCCGGTACCAAATGACTCACGGACCGGTCCGTGACCCGGGGGTTGGGAACCGCTGAGTTAACGCATGAGTAGTTCAGGGCTGCACGTCATTTTCATTGTTAATATCTTTGTGAAAAGCACATTGATGTGAAAATCTTCATGAGAGTCAGAGGCCCTACAACACGATTAAAGATTCATTCAAAAGAAAATCACAAGTTATTATCATCTTCAGAACATTTCATTAAACATTAGAGACAGACTGCTGAGTACATCTCATCTCTATCCAAACAACCTACAGTCCACAAACACATCATGAACCAGTGCTCTGGGCTGTGGTCTGTCCCCAGTTACATGGATCAGCTGGTTCCCTGGAGGTGACTGCTGCTGTGGTTTGGAGCGGATGAATAAACCTGAACTGAATCAGGTGTCCAGTTACTTTTGGTCCCTTTAAACCAGGCTGTCACATGTTCAGCATGTGAAACTCCTCCTCCGTGAAAACGGGTGTGGGTCTCAATCAGCCAAGGTTTTGGATGAACCCATTGTGAGATCTAGCCCCATGCTATCATGTGATTTCCTGTGATCAAATGTCCCAGGATGTGAGTGGGCGTTAAGGCGTCCATGTCCCTCTTCAAGCAACTTAAAGAAGTCCAGATGCTTTTCTTTCCAAGCTCCTTCAACAACATCATTCATAGAACAGCTTCCAGCTTCTTTTGCTCGGCTACAGTTTGGATGGATTTGCATTTAAAGATGCAACAAGACTAAAATGGTTAGGGTCAGGAGGTCAAAGGTCAGAGCTCCTGTGGGTCTGAGGGCGGCCTCACGCTGGAGAAGGATGAAGGAGTCTGACCTGAGCCAGTGTTTGACATGAACACATCAGCACTGCTGTCAGTGAGCCTAACGACAGCCGTTAGCATCATTTCAGTGTTTCAGTCATAAAAACACTTCCTGTCTCTGTGGTGGTTACAGTGACATCATGCAGTTTGTGCTTTGACCTCCAGAGGGCGACAAATCAGCACAGACAGAGAGCTCCATTCAAACTTTGCTGCCATCAGGAATAATTCTTCAAATATAATCATCAGTGTTTGAGCAGTTATGATATCAGGGACAATCTAGACATGTGTCACATGACACACCTCAAACATCATGTGATCCACTCTCAGTCTGCACTTTCATTCATGACTTCAACAGGTTGAAATGAGCTTTGAAGAAACATCAGGTCAGTGCTGAAACATTTAAACGCTGCAGGAAGAACAACAACAAAGTGATGACGGATGTTTGTGCTTCAAACAGGAAAACCAGCAGAAATAAATCACAGCCTGCCAGAGGTTTGGAGTTTCCCAGGTGCACCTGAACGCAGCACAGTGTCCCAATGCTCCTTATTGTCCTCAAACGTCTCTTTGGGTGTTTCCTTCCTGCTCAAAGTTTACTGTCACTTCCTGAACTTCGTGGAGTGGAGCTTGTTGTTGGTGTGTGAAGAAACTGTAAGTTTGCTTTGTTTCCTCCTTTAACAGTTTGTCTTTAGGAACTTTACTGTTTGTTCAGCTCGTGTTTGATTTCTTCACACAACAAACTGTGTGTGTTTGTATTTCCGGTCTCTCCATTAAAGTCAGTGTGTAATGTTTCCTGGCTAACATCAGCTGTGTGCAGCTTAGTTCAGCACAAATCTGCCGCTCCATAGTTCACGGTAACGGACTCACAGCTGGACCAACGAGGCCGAGTGTGTCCGCCACTCTGAGCTACGTTCGTGTTTGTGTACTTGTAGTTTGTACTTTGAGTTCACTCAGAGCCCACAGAGGACGCAGCGTACGTGATGACGTCACAGCCCTTTACCTCCTTTACTGTCACTGTGATTAATATTTACACACGAGACACCTGCAGAGCTCTGACGCTAAGCTAGCACACAGCATGTTAATGCTAAGCTAACGCTAAGCTAACACTAAGCTAAAGCTAAGCTAACCTAGAACCCAGAGTGAGGTTAAAGCTGAGTAAACACTGACCCCAGACCAGCACCGTGATTTGATTTTGATTTTATTGATTAGCATTCAAATATCTCAGTGAAAACAGAACAAAAATCGACCATAAAGCAAGTAAGCATGAAACAAGGCTAATCAAAAGGTATTGACTGAAGCATTTGCTTATTACGCCAACCCTTTTCACAAAATATCTTTTTGCATGCAGCTCCTGTACACAGGGCCTGAAGCAAATAAGAAAACAAAGCAAAAACCAAACAAACAAACAAGAAAAAAAAACTTTCCACCTTAGATAAGTAACTACATCAAAGCAAAAGAATCAAGAGGTTGTTTTTTTTTTTTTTTGCTCTTTTCATTCTTGATTTATATATTTTTCTAATACTCTATTTTTAAACATGTTTTTAAACAAGGAAAATGAACTACACCTTTTTAAATCCCTGTCATAACTATTCCACAGGTTACCTCCTCTAACAGAAACACATCTCTGCTTTATATTTGTCCTTATCTTGTTTTTTTTAAAGAAATCTCTTCCCCTTAAGTCATATTGACTCTCTCTGACTTTGAACAGCTTCTGAGTACTGGGGCAAAGCAAGTTATTTTGTGCTTTATACATTATCTGTGCCATTTTATATTCAACTAAATCATAAAATTTCAGGGTATTCAGATTAATAAACAAAATGTTAGTTGGTTTTTTATAGCTCTTTTTTGTAACTTGAAAATAGGAAGAGTGTTCGTTTTATATGCATTAGCCCATATCTCCAGACAGTAAGTCATATATGGAAGCAACAGAGTACAATAAAGTGTGTGTAATGATTTTTTGTTCAGCTTTGTTTTATAGAGAATAGCAATGGTTTTTGACATTTTTGTTTTCACAATGATAAAGTGAGCTGCTGCTGCTGAACTTGAACAGGTAACAAAGTGATGAGCAGTCAGGCTGCAGGTTTCTACCTGTTCATGTTTCTACAGTAGAATCACTTTGAAGTGTCTTGTATGGGCTCAAAATGTGGTCATAAATATTTTGTACTTGTAAAAAAGATTTGTGTGTGTAAAAAAAGATTTGTGTGTGCGTAAAAAAGATTTGTGTGTGGACTTAGAAAAAAACCCTGCAAGTTACAAGTACGGATTTTGACCCTATTTTTCTTCCTTTCATCTGATTGGTCAATGTCATGTCAATCACAAATGTAACAATCCAATCAGAGAACAGATGGGTTTGGCTGTCGGAGGGGCGCTTTTTTTGAACTGCAGGTCCTTGAAGGGTGATACAGTTTGAAGCTGGAGGATCTCTATATAAATATCCGATAGCAGCTAGGTCCCCTAACTTTCAGTAGCTGTTGAAAGGAAAAAGTTGTGGTATATCAGTGGTTAGAAATAACATTATTACTTTAGGATTAGTTTAACACATAGTCAGGGCTGACCCAGGACCATTACTGTGAGTCACAGTGCGCAGCATAAAGGTCCTTTCACATCGGACGCAGGATGTGCTGCTAATGCTAACTGCTAACTAAAAGCCAAGGATCCAGAATTTGTTACGCTGGCTGCTGGGCTCTGTGGGTTTTTGCAGCAGCTCTACCTGTACTAGATGCACCTGTTCCTTGTCTTTTCTATCTCTGACTTTATGTCCTCTACAAGAGTTTGTTTTTTTTGCTAGTTCTTCAAATGTTCAATAAAAACATCTATGCTAATTCATAACGAAGAAAGCTTTGTAATGAAGACTGTCATTTCCAAAACACTGCCCCCCCCCCGCGGTCCGCAGCGCTGTTGAAAAGGCTGTGGAAGTCCCTGTATTAAACACGTAGACCTGTGACACAAAAATCACCAAACTCGGACGACCACAGACTGTTTTCCTTCGTGGTGATGAAGGAAAACGCTGGGTTGGCATGTAGAAGGGCATTTATTCCCTTCAAAGACCTGCAGTTCAAAAAAAGCGCCCCTCCGACAGCCAAACCCATCTGTTCTCTGATTGGATTGTTACATTTGTGATTGACATGACATTGACCAATCAGATGAAAGGAAGAAAAATAGGGTCAAAATCCGTACTTGTAACTTGCAGGGTTTTTTTTCTAAGTCCACACACAAATCTTTTTTACGCACGCACAAATCTTTTTTACACATACAAATCTTTTTTACAAGTACAAAATATTTATGACCACATTTTGAGCCCATAGTCTTTGTGCTGTTTCATCTTTGATTTGTGTTCATAAACACTCAGAGAAACATCACGTGACCTCATCAGGATCTGTGTTGGTGTGTGGGGCTGTACCTCAGCTTTATGTTGTTACATGCTCATTTGTTCATTTTACACAGTAACATCAAAGTAATGTTATGAGGAGTAATGAAGTAACGTACTCCATTACTTTTAATTAAAGTGTTCTGTGTAATATGTGTAATAATGACTGTTTTGAGTAATGACCAACACTGATCACAACAAAGAGGAAATGCCTCCAACATGCACAAACATTTGAGCCACAACATGCAGTTAATGTGCACAAATGTCTTTGATATGCTGCTCAGTGATGGTGGTGACTGTCAGAGCAGAGCTACTGAGAATCAATAAGTAATATCAATGATGGGATCAGAATCACTAAATTCTTCTCATCCCTGTCAGTATCATACATGTGCTGTATAATGTGATAAATGTAGAGGTGCTGGCTGTTCTCTCACTCTGCTGTTTAGCTGTAAAGGACGCCTCCCTGCCTTTGTCTCATTCATGACCTTTAATAGTCTCTTCTAACATGCAGAGATCTGTATGATCTGTTTCATAGAGTCTAACCAGCCTGTACAGGTAACAACAACAGTCACTGCATCACTGACACACAAACGTCATCTCTGTCAATAACAACATTCATACATGGAATAAAAACACATCAGTGGATCATTGCTGGAGCTGATGTTTGTGCTCCTGGTGCAAAGGCTCTCAGTTTCCTCCTTGAAATAACATCAGTGGTGGGTCAGCGACATGCTTTCTTTCCCTCTCAGGTTTAAATATCTGGGACTCTCCACCGTTTGGTTTTAGAGCTGAAGAAGCTTCTCAGATGAAACGTCTTCCAGAAACTTAAAGACGTCTCTTTTCTCTCCAAGCTCCTTAGATCACATGACCTGGATGACTGAACCTACAGACATATTGACCTGGTTTCATGGTCACATGACAGGTCAGAGGTCAGCGACTGTAACTCAGTTCCTCCTGTTAATGTGAACTCACTGAGTGTTTGTGGTTTACCTCTCAGACTGACTGAAGATGATGATGGAGGAAGAGGAGGACAGAGCAGAGTCTGCAGGGTCCAGCTGTCCGTCTGTGAGGAGTGACCGGTCCAAAGGTCATAATCCAAACTTCAGTGGTGAACCTGGAGCAACGAGGTCAGAGAGCTGAACTCACTGAGTAACAGAAATAATTCTGCACTGACATTATAATCAGTGTTGACTCTGGTTGATTGTCTGACTGTGTTTGTGAGCTGAGAGGAAATGAAAATGAGTTTGTAACAAAAATCAGTTTTGTCCAGTTTTCCTGTAAAAAGCTGAACTCTAATCTAAGAGGATGTTACTGACAGGAAACAGCTGCATTATCTGCAGTCTGTGTGATCACAGCTGCTTCAATCATGTTTGTGTCTGCAGAGGTCAGAGGTCACAGTCTGCAGGGTCCAGCTGTCCGTCTGTGAGGAGCGACTGGTCCAAAGGTGACCCTCCAAACTTCAGTGGTGAACCTGGAGCAACGAGGTCAGAGAGCTGTGATGACTCCTTTACATGTTTGTGTTTCCTGGATAAATATGACCTGAAACATCCTCAGATTGTTACAAAGATTCATTAAAAAGAAAACAATGAAAGAGAAAAGATCCAAATGTTCGACTTGGTCATTTGCTGTTTGAGGACAGTGATGCTCATATCTGTGGGGAAAGTGTGACCTGAGTGGGTTCATGTTTGTCTTTAAAGAACAGAGCTGCTCTGATTCTCTTTGTGTCTGATCTGTTAAACAGTCTGAGAGGTCACACAGAGACCCAGCAGCTAAAGCCTGGATCATACTGGCTGCTGTTACTCCATCAGGACAACACTGAACCACAGTGGTGTGGATGTAGTGGATAAATCCCACCATACTGATGCTCAGAGTTAACCACAGGGAACAAAACCAGATGTTACCTTCAGATTGTGACCTTTGGAGTGGACGATGCAGATTTCAATAGAGAATAAATGTTGTTGTTTTTCAGCTGTGAAGAAAGAATCTAATTTTCTGAACTTAAGAATTTATGATGCTGGAAACAACATGGAGACTATAACACAACATTTCCACTGTGTTCATAGAATGAATGTAAAACTGTCAGACATTCATTAAATATGCAAAATGTCTACAGAAGCATCAGAGGGTCAGACGTGAAGCACTCAGTGATTTTGATCAAATGACTCATCAGTTATTGATCTGTACTACACTGATCTACCACGTTAGTAAAGCTGGTGTTCTGGTGGTGGAGGGAGACTCGGATCATGTTCTGGTTTTGGAGCAGTGATCTGCTGATGGTTCAGTTTGATGAGCTTCTTCAAAATCATCCCTGACATCACCACTGAAAGGACGTCCATGAAAACAGACTGAAAATTACTGATATGTTCACAATCTGAGAGTTTAAAACTTGACAGACTTGATTCAGATGAAGTTATTTGAGCAGAAACTCCTGGATCTTTATCCTGTGTTGATCTAATCCTTCATGGTTCCTCCACAGAGTGGAGCAGCAGAGCTCAGAGGTTCCCAGTGGTCAGTCTGCCCAGCAGCATCAAACACAGCTGGACTCCATATTTATGGTCTGTACATGTACAACAACTACTGTTACATCTGTTCTGTTCACAGTCATCTCCATGCTGCTCTTTGTAGACCAGTGGATCGTCAGTGTGTCCAACATGGATCTGATGTTTGGCTCCATGATTTCAGTCTGATTGGCTCATTCATAAATATTCTGTTCCAGCTGCTGGAGGACAACATCATCACTTTTGTGAAGAACGAGCTGAAGAAGATCCAGAAGGTTCTGAGTCCAGATTACCCAGAATGCTTAGAGAGTCAGAGGAGCAGCAGCAGAGAGGCGTTTGTGAAGATCACAGTGGACTTCCTGAGGAGAATGAAGCAGGAGGAGCTGGCTGACCATCTGCAGAGCAGTAAGAGGATTTATCTAAAGATTTAAGCTGCTGGATAAATGAACATTTTCCAGAGATGGAAGATGGAGCAACATGTTTTAAAGATTAGTTCTGTTTGGAATTTAGTGTTTATTTTTCTTCTCATTCAGAACTTCAAGCTGCAGTTTGTCACCGTAACCTTAAATCCACCCTGAAGAAGAAGTTCCAGTGTGTGTTTGAGGGCATCGCTAAAGCAGGAAACCCAACCCTCCTGAATCAGATCTACACAGAGCTCTACATCACAGAGGGAGGGACTGCAGAGGTCAATGATGAACATGAGGTCAGACAGATTGAAACAGCATCCAGGAAACCAGACAGACCAGAAACAACCATCAGACAAGAAGACATCTTTAAAGCCTCACCTGGAAGAGATGAACCAATCAGAACAGTGCTGACAAAGGGAGTGGCTGGCATTGGGAAAACAGTCTTAACACAGAAATACAGCCTGGACTGGGCTGAAGACAAAGCCAACCAGGACATCCAGTTCATATTTCCATTCACTTTCAGAGAGCTGAATGTGCTGAGGAAGAAAAAGTTCAGCTTGGTGGGACTTGTTCATCACTTCTTTACTGAAACCAAAGAAGCAGGAATCTGCAGCTTTGAAGACTTCCAGGTTGTGTTCATCTTTGATGGTCTGGATGAGTGTCGACTTCCTCTGGACTTCCACAAAACTACAATCCTAACTGACCCTAGAAAGTCCACCTCAGTGGATGTGCTGCTGATAAACCTCATCAGGGGGAAACTGCTTCCCTCGGCTCGCCTCTGGATAACCACACGACCTGCAGCAGCCAATCAGATCCCTCCTAACTGTGTCGGCATGGTGACAGAGGTCAGAGGGTTCACTGACCCACAGAAGGAGGAGTACTTCAGGAAGAGATTCAGAGATGAGGAGCAGGCCAGCAGGATCATCTCCCACATCAAGACATCACGAAGCCTCCACATCATGTGCCACATCCCAGTCTTCTGCTGGATCACTGCTACAGTTCTGGAGGATGTGCTGGAAACCAGAGAGGGAGGACAGCTGCCCAAGACCCTGACTGAGATGTACATCCACTTCCTGGTGGTTCAGGCCAAAGTGAAGAAGGTCAAGTATGATGGAGGAGCTGAGACAGATCCACACTGGAGTCCAGAGAGCAGGAAGATGATGGAGTCTCTGGGAAAACTGGCTTTTGATCAGCTGCAGAAAGGAAACCTGATCTTCTATGAATCAGACCTGACAGAGTGTGGCATCGATATCAGAGCAGCCTCAGTGTACTCAGGAGTGTTCACACAGATCTTTAAAGAGGAGAGAGGACTGTACCAGGACAAGGTGTTCTGCTTCATCCATCTGAGTGTTCAGGAGTTTCTGGCTGCTCTTCATGTCCATCTGACCTTCATCAACTCTGGACTCAATCTGCTGGAACAACAACAAACAACCTCCAAGAAATCTAAATTATTTAGCAAACTTCTGTCTGCTGCACTGCAGAGTCCACATTGTACACTGGAAACTCTCAGGTCAGGATCCAAACATATCATTAAATGATATTATTGTACAAACAACCAAGCTTTATAGAATTGGCAGGTGAACTTTTCTTTATCTTTGGATTGCTTAGGAGATTCTTAATTACTGTCTGAACATTTTTTACAGTCACATATTTTGTTTTAATGGTCAAACAGAATTATTGTTCAGTTCAATGAGCAGGTAGCTGTGAGATTCATAATAATGAGGTATATTTGTATTAGAGATGACTAAACTTGAACAGTAGCTGTGAGTTACTTTGTTTACTCATGTGTGCTGATGTTGTGAGTATTTTAAAGCTGAAGTAAACTTGTAATGAGTTTAATAGAGTTTCTGAAGTAAGTGTACTTGGAGACATTTATGTGTTTACTAAAGTCCAGGAGCAGGAGGCTGTGTGTAGCATAGAGGAACCCAGACCTCAGCTTTGTCTCCTGGTTTCTGTTGCTGCTGTTACAGTTTCCCCTCATCGTTCCCTTCAACAGTCTCCTCACTGTAACAAATCAAAGTGTTACTGTATAGATTCACGTCTGAATGTTGCCATGTGCTATTAAAACTGAAAGCGATGTTTCATACACCCACGTGGTTCAGTCACACAGTAACTGATGGTAAATAATGTTTGTGTTGAGCACATCGTACAGGTCAGCTGCTCCACACAGATCTCAGGTTTACATGGAACAGTTTGTGATCATGAAGGATAAACCTCACTTCCTCTTTGTTTCATACAGATGTGACATGAACAATAACACATTCATGAAATCCTTTTAGGAACACAAACACTATTGTAGCTGGAGAATATACACTCAACAAAAATATAAACGCAACACTTTTGTTTTTGCTCCCATTCCCCATGGGATGGACGTAGAGACCTAAAATTCATTCCAGATACACAATATAACCATCCCTCCCAAACAGTGGTCACAAATCAGTCCAAATGTGTGGTAGTGGGCACATCTGCTATATTGAGATAATCCATCCCACCTCACAGGTGTGCCACATCAGGATGCTGATCTGACATCATGAGTAGTGCACAGGTGTACCTCAGACTGCCCACAACAAAAGGCCACCCTGGAATGTGCAGTTTTGTCTCACAGCAAAATGCCACAGATGCCACAAGCAATGAGGGAGCGTGCAACTGGCATGCTGACAGCAGGAATGTCAACCAGATCTGTCGCCCGTGCATTGAATGTTCATTTCTCAACCATAAGCCGTCTCCACAGGCGTTTCAGAGAATATGGCAGCACATCCAACCGGCCTCACAACCGCAGACCTCGTGTAACCACACCAGCCCAGGACCTCCACATCCAGCAGGTTCACTTCCAAGATCGTCTGAGACCAGCCACCCAGACAGCTGCTGGAACAATTGGTTTGCACAACCAAACAATTTCTGCACAAACTGTCAGAAACCGTCTCAGGGACGCTCAACTGCATGCCCGTCGTCCTCATCGGGGTCTTGACCTGACTCCAGCTCGTCGCCGTAACAGACTTGTGTGGGCAAATGCTCACATTCGATGGCGTCTGGCACGTTGGAGAGGTGTGCGCTTCACGGATGAATCATGGTTCACATTGTTCAGGGCAGATGGCAGCTGAGAATGTCCCAGTTCTTGCATGGCCAGCATACTCACCGGACATGTCACCCATTGAGCATGTTCGGGATGTGCTTGACCGGCGTATACGACAGCGTGTACCAGTTCCCACGAATATCCAACAACCTCGCACAGCCATTGAAGTGGAGTGGACCAACATTCCACAGGCCACAATTGACAATCTGATAGACTCCATGCGACGATGTGTTGCACTGCATGAGGCAAATGGTGGTCACACCAGATACTGACCGGTTCTGGGTCCCCAGACCCCCAATAGCGCAAAAAACTGCACATTCCAGGGTGGCCTTTTGTTGTGGGCAGTCTGAGGTACACCTGTGCACTACTCATGATGTCAGATCAGCATCCTGATGTGGCACACCTGTGAGGTGGGATGGATTATCTCAATATAGCAGATGTGCCCACTACCACACATTTGGACTGATTTGTGACCACTGTTTGGGAGGGATGGTTATATTGTGTATCTGGAATGAATTTTAGGTCTCTACGTCCATCCCATGGGGAATGGGAGCAGTAACAAAGGTGTTGCGTTTATATTTTTGTTGAGTGTATTTGAATGTAGGATAATGTAGGGGATCAGAAACAACAGTAATAACTAACCACCACCTCACCATTTGGGTTGGTAGCTGCATGTTGATTGATGAAGTCATTTTCTTCTTCCTCCATTTCTACCTTATAAACATCAGATTAAAAGCTGCACAGAGACAGGCCCTGGACATGTTTAGCCTAGCTTAGTACAAGGACTGGACATGGGGGAAACGGCTCTCATCACTGGATCAAAACATGAAAACAAATCTGAAGTAAAGTTTTGTTGAAGTGAACTGTGGTGGTGCCCAATGTTCCCTCTAAGCTGCGCTCGTGCAACTGCGCGCTGCTGGCACGTCTCTGCGCACAGAAAATCTGTGTTGCACACAAAAAAAAAAATCAAATCTCAATTGAAATAAAAATTAAATCTTCAACAATTCTGTTCTGCAGTGTTAGTCAGTGACTGGCTGCTCCCATATGGGATTAGAACGATGCCACCTTATCCCATAGTCCAGCCAATCATGCGATTCACATTCGTATATACGCAGCTAATCAACGTCGCTGACAGGCTATGACAGCGTCCTTATGTGCCGACAATGGTGTTATAGCGAGCAAAGTGGCTGATGATGAGGTGAAGCCACGTTAATGACAACGTGTACAACCATTGGAGATGTGAGCAGGACAGACGGAGCAACTGACGGACAAAGTGAGGACTTTATACCAGTTTTTAAATTGTGTTGATCGGCCGCGTAAAACCAGAGTTATGATAAAATATCTGCAATGTTTGGTTTTCTTCCTGAATAGTATTGTTGTTTATAACAACGATAGTATTCAGTATTTATTGCAACAAACTTTGTTGTTTGCAAAACTCAATAACTTTTTTGAAGAAGTAACTATATAATTAATTGTCCAACATTGGTCATTATATCCTGTATTTTGCAGACAGAGTTACAGACTCTCTCCCAGACCACAGACTCATAATACAAGTCAGAGCTTTATAAAAATAGAAAAAATAAAGTTGTGTTTTCAAAATTGGAGTTCAAGTTATTTTTACTTCATATAGTGTTAACATGCTACAGGTCATGAACAAGGTTGTTTTTAATTTTCATTGTAAGTGGGCTAAAGCAGTTAATTAAAAGTAGTCTAACATAAATGTAAATGCTGTCATTTGATTACTTTAATAAACCGTGTAACTTGGATGGATAAGATGCTGGCGTGACCACAGTGCACACGTCTGCTGTTGCTCACAGTGGTCCAAGGGACGCTCAGGGAGTTTGTGTGTTCGCTCAGACACATGAAACATTAGCGGTGACTGGCAGGGAAAAGGGGATTGATAAGACTTACTGTAAATATAATTATGTATGTATTGAAAAAGGAACAACTAAAATGTTCCAGCTGAAAAATGAAATCAGTTTCAGTTTATGAGCTCTGTTTGTTTTCTTTACAATTCCAACCTTTTATTTTGAAATGAGCTGCTCATTCCTGTTTAGAGTTGATGAGCTGATGTGGGTGAGAGGACTCAGGCAGCCTGACAGAGTTGATGTCCAGGTCTTCCCTGCTTGTCCTGATACACATAAACATGAGTATCCTTGCAGGTCAGATCTCATCAGTCACACCTGTTAGTGCAGCTCTCCTCTAGATTGTAGTGCTTGTAAAACTAGGATGATTTTAGGAGCCTGGACCGCAGATCTAAGGGAAGATATGACTTGGAAAGACTAAACCAACCTATTAGAGGTGTTCGCACTAACATAGATAAATACTCAGATTTACACCTTTAGTGTCTCACAAAGGGTTGAAAAGTGAATGTGCACAGGGAGGTTGGTGGTGAGACGGGCACTTCCAGCACTGTAGATGTGTTCCAGCTCAGTGTTCATGGAAATAATCCGGAGAGCAGGATTCCTTGATGAATGTCACATTTTCTTAAAGTTATAATCCACAGGGAAGACTGTGAAACTGTCGATCTGATATCTAGTCAACCAATCAGGTGTTTACATGCCCTTCACTGATCTTCAGCCCCACCTTATTATCAGTTTCTCTCTTTTTTACATCTGAATTATCTTCACTTCACATTTCAGTCAGTTCAGATTTCATTAGCACGTTCACTTTAGCATAATCCATTTTAATCCAAACACCTTTCTCTTTAAACTCTGTTTGTCAGTCACAGTATATCCAGTACAATCCTCTTTTTCACTGCGTCACACACATTCAGAGATCAGAGTGTCCTGTGTGTGCTCTCATTCACTCACACTCACTCTCATATGGCTGAAGTCTGTTTGTACACAGGCTGTCAGCTGGCCTGAGTTAGGCCTGTCTCTAAAATCATTATTTTATTACTTTTATTCTGATTCATCAAAGCCAAACTCAAACATATTTATATTTACTGATTATGTTCTCATCAATAATTAACAGTCAGTACATTCAGATATGAATCATAATTCAGTGTTTAACATATTATCACAGATGGACTGCACAGGAGATCTCCTTTATGAAGAAACTGTGAAAGTTTGTCCAACAGTGGGAAACATTTCAGAGAACATCTCAGAGAATATCTGTGAAGCAGAAACTAAACATAATAATAGAAGAAAAGCCAAATAATGATCCAAATCCTGCTCTGAGACTATCAGACAGTAAAGGCTTCCAAAGACTGCTCACCTCTCAGACTTACTTAAAGATGCTGGTGCTGTCCACAGATCAGCTGACCTGCTGGGTCTCCATGATCAGCTTTGTTTCTTGGAGATAAAGGCTGAAGCCTTTAGAGCTTCAGTTCTCCAGAGCAGCAGGATGTCTGAGGTCCGCAGAAACACAAAAACACAGCAGCTAAAAATAGTTGTTCAAAGAAAACGAGGTGGGAGCTGCTGATTCCTGAGCTTTGATACTGGATTAGCTTCAGTAGTTATTCCAATCACTGCTGTAGGAGCTACATTTAGTCACAGCTGACTGTCTTCTTTGAACAATCACAATGACTACTGTTCTAAAAAACAAGCACACAAAGAACCAATGAGAGTGTAGAACATGATAAAGAGCTCCTGTGATGGTGGCAAAGAAATGAGCAGCAGACGGCCGTCTACATGTTGTAGTGGTTTACAGTCACCAGGGGGCGCCGTCACGGCCACTCAGTCAGTGGGCTGCTCTGCTTGTGCTGTTGTTGGTGAAGCTGAAGTGAAAGCGAATGTTAAAACAATGAAAAGTGTCCACTGCAGCCTCCATCTGAGCTTGTCATGTTCTTCTTCTTTGATCCTTCGTGTTTGTGCTGAACACTGCTGTCGCTCTCTTCCCTGTTCCCGCCCACTTTCTAACCAATCAGCATTGGAGCGTGCACAGCGTCGTCCACACTGAGCTTTGTTGTGAGCGCATGGACTCGTCTGCAGAACATTTGTATGGGCTCAAAATGTGGTCATAAATATTTTGTACTTGTAAATCAGGATTTGTATGTGTAAAAAGAATTTGTGTGTGCGTGAATAAAATTTGTGTGTGCGTGAAAAAAACTTTGTATGTGTAAAAAAGATTTGTGTGTGTGTAAAAAAAGATTTGTGTGTGGACTTAGCCAAAAAAAATCCCTGCAAGTTACAAGTACGAATTTTGACCCTATTTTTCTTCCTTTCATCTGATTGGTCAATGTCATGTCAATCACAAATGTAACTATCCAATCAGAGAACAGATGGGTTTGGCTGTCGGAGGGGCACTTTTTTGACCTGACGTTCCCGTCACAAGTGTCTTCTAAGTGAAGCTACCAGGTTCAGGTCCAGCTCTGTTTATCTGGAGCTGCAGTAAATGATCCGTCCTCACAAAGCAACACAGACACCAGATATGCAAACACAGCATCATACAACACAACCAAGAGATCCAAAGAATTATCTCTGCATTTCTGTGGCTGATGCTGCTGGAACGAAGCTGTTTGAAACCTTGTTGTTCTGCACTTTGGGACCTGAAGAGGAACCTGAACCTCTGTGCAGAGGGTTCAACTCTGAGGATTCCTGTTCAGTTTTTTTTATTTCACACGGCAAAACTTGACAACTTTATGATAAATGTACGACTTCAATGTGAAAAATTCATTTTTTTCTCTTGTTTGTTTGAAGCTGCTTCCTGTTGGCTTCAGCTGTTTGGAGTTTCCATTTTCTAAACTTCTACATTCTGAACCTTCTTCAGCTCTGAACAGATGATGAAACACTGAATGATTTCAAGCTCACACTTTGTCTAATAAACTTACATCTTTCATTCTTTATACAGATTGTGGGGCTGTGGTTTGTCAAAGATCAGCTGTGATTATCTGGCAGCAGCTCTGAAGTCCAACCCCTCATATCCCAGAGTGCTGGACCTGAGTGGAACCTACAACAACCTGCAGGATTCAGGAGTGAAGCAGCTGTGTGTTCTTCTGGAGAATCCACGATGTCGATTTGAAACTCTGAGGTTAGTCACATGTTTTAGTTGTGCTGAGATGAATATGATGTGAAAGTTGTGCTGACACTGTGGATCAGTAGGCCCACACACCTCTATACAGGAAGTCTGGTTCTACTCTTTGTAGAACTTCTGATCCCTGATCCTCTGAGTCTGACTCAGTAGATAATGCAGAGTTCTGAGCTGATGTGGGTGAGAGGACTCAGGCAGCCTGACAGAGTTGATGTCCAGGTCCCTGTTTCAGGAAGCCGGTTTAGAAAACTCAGAGTGAAAAACGATACGCAGGGTTGAGTAACCCCGAACTGTCCAACTCGGAATATTCGGTTTCAGAAAGGCTGATAACAATTAGTTCAGTCAACGCGGAGTTGCTTTAACCCCAAGTGAAGCGCGCGGACGAGGATACATAAAGCCCTGATAAGCGGAGCACAGATTAAGCGAGTCACCATGGAGACGGAGGGAAAGAAGGCGCGGTCAATGTATTTCACAGCGCTTGAGGCCGAAATTCTGATGGCAGCATATGCCGATAACATGCAAATTCCGCGGAAAAAAGTAACACAGCCACAGCTGCAAAAGAAAGGGAGCATGCATGGCAAAACATAGCCGACAGAGTCAATGCGTGAGTGTTAATATAAACATTGATCTAGCGATTTCCACCCATTTAACACGTTATTTTATCATATGTTATTTTATTTGTTATTTTATACATTTTATTTTGTGATGTGATGTGAGCGCAGGTGCAACCCAACAGGCCCCAAACGTTCCTGGCAGCAAGTAAAAATGAAATATAAAAATATAGTCCAAACAGGTGAGGTGTAATTGTATTATGAGCCATAGTGCTTGGTCTGTTTGTCCCATGTAAATCAATTGCAGTTAGAGGCTACATTAATTTTCTTTCTGTAAGCACTTATTGAAATTATCTGAGCACATTACAAGTACATATTTGCTTACTCTGTATGCTCAAATGTGGCCCGTTACAGCCAACAGAAAAAAAGCAGAGGCCCGAAAAACAGGTGGGGGTCCTCCACCACCACCACTCACAGAGGCTGAGCAGTTGGCCTCAGCCAAAACAGTGGGCGCCCTGTGGCCGAAGGCATCTCTGCGGGGACATCCTCTGAGTCAATAACCCCGCAAGACACAAGTGCCTACATAGGGGGTAAATTCAAAATAATACATGATGTGCATACATCCTTTCTTCACAGTCACCTTTGCAGTGCTACTCATTCATTTGATAAACTCTTTACCATAATGGATTATTTTGTAGTGAAGTTATTTTCCTACTGATTTTGCCTTCCCTCAGTCTTGGTTGTCTTTGAGAGCATAATGACAATGAAGTGTAAGGTGATTGGTATGTTTGTTAATTGCCATTTGGTCCCTTGTAAGTTATAAGTGACCTGTATAAACCTCATATTCTATCAGTTGATGGTGGTGGTGTACTGCATCTGGTGCAGCCTCCTGTTGAGCCAGACCAACATGCAGTTGTGAGTAATACTCCACAGATTATATGAGGTTACAGTAGAACAGCAATGTTGTCTATTTCTTTACTACAGGAAAATAATGAAGAAACATTGACAGCTGTTACAGAGGAGGAAGCAACAGAGACACTTTATGAGGTTTACATCTTTTAATACTTTGTGTACAGGAAATACAGGCGACCAATAAAGCCAGTTGAACAAAAAATCTGTTTATTCTTCTTTCAACATGTTGAGGTGATGGGTCAAAAGAAATGATTGTGACATATGGTGTCTCTGACTGCGCTTCCATCTTGTATGTCCGTGGGAGGGTCAGGATGTTCATGGTTTGGATCACTGCTGATGTTTGGTTCAGAAGGACAGTGTTCTCCTCTAATTGTGGCAATGTTGTGAAGAATCACACATGCCACAATAATGTCACATGCCCTTTCTGGGGTGACCCTGAGTCTTTGCAGGCACTGGAACCGGGCCTTAAGCATTCCGATAGTCATTTCAATTCTGGCTCTTGTCCTGCAATTAGCCAGATTATATCGCTGCTGTGGGCCCGGTTCAGGGTCAGGGTAAGGGGTAAGCAAATAGGGTAAACATGGATACCCCCTATCACCAAGCAAGTAGCCAGTGAACTCTCCTAAGACAGAAGGATACACTTCAGTTCAAATGTCCCTGAAGCAATTGGTCTTTATATATTTTAAAGTATTCTCAACTCACCATGTCCAAATTTTGTGCTCAGTGTACATTCACGGAATATTTGTGAGTCATGGACAGAGCCTGGCCACTTGGCTTCCACATTTGTGATAATGTTGGCAGCATCATATATGATCTGCACAGTGCAGAGAACACAAATTAGCATCCATTACTATAATGAAATAATTTGTTAGTCTGAAATGCTACAGGGAACTATGTACCTGTACATTAATGCTGTGGAAAGACTTCCTGTTCACATAGTCTCCTTCATTTACTGGAGGAGCAATGATTGGAATGTGAGTGCCATCTGTACAGCCAATCACGCCTGGGAACCCTGAAAATAAATGTGCAATTTAAGTAGTAGTCCAAGTATCACCACATCATACATTAAGTTTTGGTCATCCTGATACCTGCAATTTTGTGGAATCCCTCTTTGATAAATCTTGTGGGTCTATGACCGGGGAACACCACAAACGAGTACAGGAGACGTTTCAGTGCAACTGTAACATTCCTGACTGCCCGACAGACGGTAGCCTTGGAAACGTGCTCAGCGTCACCAATATTATACAGAAAGCTCCCGTTTGCAAAAAAATGAAGTGCGATACAAATAATATGTACAGAACTGAGAGAATGTCTGCGATGTGTCACATGCGTAATATATGGCCTGAGGATGTTATCCAAATAACTTAGAGATTGTGCTGAGAAACGGTAACGTTCACACAGAAAATCATCAGGAAATGATAAAATGTCCAAACGCGCTCTGATCACTCTCTCCCGGCGGTGAGCTCTGCGGAGAATTTGGGCTTCACGATCTACTGGCTCTTCAAGGAAGTGGCACGCCATGTCCGACACTTCCTACTGTCAGGTTTCCGACAAAGGGGCGGAGACAGTCAGGGTTAGTTGTAGTAAACCTGCTAGGGGGCAGGTTAGCTTCACGGAGTGTGTCGTCATAGTGACTCACTGAGGCTTCATCTGAACTCGCTTTGTGAAACCGAAAACCCAGAGTTTTCGTTAACTCAGGGTATACTTACTCAGTTTTTCCACTAAACCGGCTTCCTGAAACAGGGCCCAGGTCTTCCCTGCTTGTCCTGATACATAAACATGAGTATCCTTGCAGGTCAGATCTCATCAGTCACACCTGTTAGTGCAGTTCTCCTCTAGATTGTACTGCTTGTTAAACTAGGATGATTTTAGGAGCCTGGACCGCAGATCTAAGGGAAGATATGACTTGGAAAGACTAAACCAACCTATTAGAGGTGTTCGCACTAACACAGATTAATCCTCAGATCTACACCTTTAGTGTCTCACAAAGGGTTGAAAAGTGAATGTGCACAGAGAGGTTGGTGGTGAGACGGGCACTTCCAGCACTGTAGATGTGATCCAGCTCAGTGTTCATGGAAATAATCCGGAGAGCAGGATTCCTTGATGAATGTCACATCTTCTTAAAGTTATAATCCACAGGGAAAACTGTGAAACCGTCGATCTGATATCTAGTCAACCAATCAGGTGTTTACATGCCCTTCAGGGCTTTCAGAGGGGGCAACACAGAGGAGGTGAGGAAGACCCAGGTGTTACTAAAGGACAAGATCAGAGAGGCTAAGGACAATTACAGGAGGAAGCTGGAGTGGAAACTCCAGCAGAACAGCATGAGAGAGGTGTGGAGGGGCATGAAGACCATCACTGGATTCAGGCCAACCAACAGCAGGGGAGCTGAGGGAGGTGAGAATAGAGCCAATGAGTTGAATCTGTTTTTCAATAGATTCGACACCACAGTGTCTGCTCCCACCCCCACAACCTCACCTGTAGTCAGCCTGGAATCCAGAGCCACATCACTGTGCCAGCCTCTCTCTTCACATGTTGCCTCCTGTGAGATTCCTGACACCCCTCCCCCACCCATCACCTTCACTCAATACCAAGTTGAGATGCAAATGAGGAGACTTCACTCAGGCAAGTCTGCTGGACCAGACGGAGTGAGTCCCCTTGTCCTCAAGACTTGTGCCCCCCAGCTGTGTGGAGTCTTTCATAAACTGTTTATGCTGAGTCTGAGTCTGCAGAGGGTCCCGGTGATGTGGAAGACATCATGCCTCGTCCCTGTACCAAAGACGCCACGTCCCAGTGGCCCCCAGGATTACAGGCCCGTGGCACTGACCTCCCACATCATGAAGACCCTGGAAAGGCTCATTCTGGACCAGCTGCGACCCATAGTAAGACCACACCTGGATCCCCTTCAGTTCGCTTATCAGCCTCGTCTCGGAACTGAGGACGCCATCATCTACCTGCTCAATCGTGTCTACACCCATCTGGACCAGCCGGCAAGCACTGTGAGGGTCATGTTTTTTGACTTTTCCAGTGCTTTCAACACCATCAGGCCGACCCTCCTGGGTGATAAGTTAGCAGCGATGCAGGTGGATGCTTCTCTGGTGTCCTGGATTGTTGATTACCTGACAGGAAGACCACAATATGTACGTCTCCCACAGTGTGTGTCTGACAAGGTGATCAGCAACACAGGGGCACCACAGGGGACTGTCCTCTCCCCCTTCCTCTTCACCCTCTACACCACAGACTTCAGCCACTGCACAGAGACCTGCAATCTTCAGAAGTTTTCTGATGACTCTGTGGTAGTTGGATGCATCAGCAGGGATGATGAGACAGAGTACCGGGCTGTGGTCGACTCCTTTGTCACGTGGTGTGAGCAGAATCATCTGCAGCTCAACGTGGCAAAGACCAAGGAACTGATCGTGGACTTCAGGAAGACCAGGAAACACTTGACCCCTGTTTCAATCCAGGGGGTCAGTGTTGACATTGTGGAGGACTATAAATACCTTGGAGTACACATTGACAATAAACTGGACTGGGCTAAAAACACCACAGCACTTTACAGGAAGGGCCAGAGTCGTCTCTATTTTTTGAGGCGACTGAGGTCCTTCAACATCTGCCAGAAAATGCTCAGGATTTTCTATGAGTCTGTTGTGGCCAGTGCGATCCTCTATGCTGTTGCATGCTGGGGAAGCAGGCTGAGGGTCGCAGATGCCAACAGACTTAATAAACTAATCCGTAAGGCCAGCAATGTTGTTGGGACGGGGCTGGACTCCCTCAAGGTGGTGTCGGAGAGGCGGATGCTGTCCAAGATAAAGACAATGTTGGATAACACCTCCCACCCACTCCATGACATGCTGGTCAGTCACAGGAGCTCGTTCAGTGAGAGACTGAGATTACCGAAAAGCACCACTGAACGACACAGGAAATCATTCCTGCCTGTGGCCATCTCCCTGTACAACGCATCCACTTAACACACTGTTTGCTGCTACAACTACACATGTTTCTTTTCCACCTATTTATTTATGAGTGACTTATGTATGTATATATGTATATATATATGTATATATTGTACTATTCTTAGTTAGTGTATTGTCTGTCTTGTCTTAATGTTGTTTTAAAATGGAGCACTGTAACAAAAAATAATTTCCCCCAGGGATCAATAAAGTATTCTGATTCTGATTCACTGATCTCCAGCCCCACCTTATTATCAGTTTCTCTCTCTTTTACATCTGAATTATCTTCACTTCACATTTCAGTCAGTTCAGATTTCATTAGCACGTTCACTTTAGCATAATCCATTTTAATCCAAACACCTTTCTCTTTAAACTCTTTGTCAGTCACAGTATATCCAGTACAATCCTCTTTTTCACTGCGTCACACACATTCAGAGATCAGAGTGTCCTGTGTGTGCTCTCATTCACTCACACTCACTCTCATATGGCTGAAGTCTGTTTGTACACAGGCTGTCAGCTGGCCTGAGTTAGGCCTGTCTCTAAAATCATTATTTTATTACTTTTATTCTGATTCATCAAAGCCAAACTCAAACATATTTATATTTACTGATTATGTTCTCATCAGTAATTAACAGTCAGTACATTCAGATATGAATCATAATTCAGTGTTTAACATATTATCACAGATGGACTGCACAGGAGATCTCCTTTATGAAGAAACTGTGAAAGTTTGTCCAACAGTGGGAAACATTTCAGAGAACATCTCAGAGAATATCTGTGAAGCAGAAACTAAACATAATAATAGAAGAAAAGCCAAATAATGATCCAAATCCTGCTCTGAGACTATCAGACAGTAAAGGCTTCCAAAGACTGCTCACCTCTCAGACTTACTTAAAGATGCTGGTGCTGTCCACAGATCAGCTGACCTGCTGGGTCTCCATGATCAGCTTTGTTTCTTGGAGATAAAGGCTGAAGCCTTTAGAGCTTCAGTTCTCCAGAGCAGCAGGATGTCTGAGGTCCGCAGAAACACAAAAACACAGCAGCTAAAAATAGTTGTTCAAAGAAAACGAGGTGGGAGCTGCTGATTCCTGAGCTTTGATACTGGATTAGCTTCAGTAGTTATTCCAATCACTGCTGTAGGAGCTACATTTAGTCACAGCTGACTGTCTTCTTTGAACAATCACAATGACTACTGTTCTAAAAAACAAGCACACAAAGAACCAATGAGAGTGTAGAACATGATAAAGAGCTCCTGTGATGGTGGCAAAGAAATGAGCAGCAGACGGCCGTCTACATGTTGTAGTGGTTTACAGTCACCAGGGGGCGCCGTCACGGCCACTCAGTCAGTGGGCTGCTCTGCTTGTGCTGTTGTTGGTGAAGCTGAAGTGAAAGCGAATGTTAAAACAATGAAAAGTGTCCACTGCAGCCTCCATCTGAGCTTGTCATGTTCTTCTTCTTTGATCCTTCGTGTTTGTGCTGAACACTGCTGTCGCTCTCTTCCCTGTTCCCGCCCACTTTCTAACCAATCAGCATTGGAGCGTGCACAGCGTCGTCCACACTGAGCTTTGTTGTGAGCGCATGGACTCGTCTGCAGAACATTTGTATGGGCTCAAAATGTGGTCATAAATATTTTGTACTTGTAAATCAGGATTTGTATGTGTAAAAAAGATTTGCGTGTGCGTGAAAAAAATTTGTATGTGTAAAAAAGATTTGTGTGTGTGTAAAAAAAGATTTGTGTGTGGACTTAGCCAAAAAAACCCTGCAAGTTACAAGTACGAATTTTGACCCTATTTTTCTTCCTTTCATCTGATTGGTCAATGTCATGTCAATCACAAATGTAACTATTCAATCAGAGAACAGATGGGTTTGGCTGTCGGAGGGGCACTTTTTTGACCTGACGTTCCCGTCACAAGTGTCTTCTAAGTGAAGCTACCAGGTTCAGGTCCAGCTCTGTTTATCTGGAGCTGCAGTAAATGATCCGTCCTCACAAAGCAACACAGACACCAGATATGCAAACACAGCATCATACAACACAACCAAGAGATCCAAAGAATTATCTCTGCATTTCTGTGGCTGATGCTGCTGGAACGAAGCTGTTTGAAACCTTGTTGTTCTGCACTTTGGGACCTGAAGAGGAACCTGAACCTCTGTGCAGAGGGTTCAACTCTGAGGATTCCTGTTCAGTTTTTTTTATTTCACACGGCAAAACTTGACAACTTTATGATAAATGTACGACTTCAATGTGAAAAATTCATTTTTTTCTCTTGTTTGTTTGAAGCTGCTTCCTGTTGGCTTCAGCTGTTTGGAGTTTCCATTTTCTAAACTTCTACATTCTGAACCACCTTCAGCTCTGAACAGATGATGAAACACTGAATGATTTCAAGCTCACACTTTGTCTAATAAACTTACATCTTTCATTCTTTATACAGATTGTGGGGCTGTGGTTTGTCAAAGATCAGCTGTGATTATCTGGCAGCAGCACTGAAGTCCAACCCCTCCCATCTGAGAGAGCTGGACCTGAGTAACAATAACAACCTGCAGGATCCAGGAGTGAAGCAGCTGTGTGTTCTCCTGGAGAGTCCAGGATGTGGACTTGAAACTCTGAGGTCAGTCAGCATGTTTTAGTTGTGCTGAGATGAATAGGATGTGTAGCTTCTTCCTCACAGTTCTAAGTATCAGACACAACAATGAATAATCCACAGCTGACTGTCTTTAGCAGGTCAAAGGTCACGGCACACAGCAGACAGTGGGAAATATTATAATTCTGATCATTTATCAGCACATATCCATATGTATAAAAACAAAGCTGACACTGTGAGACTTGATCAGAGGTGTGATCATCACAGCAGAGGCCTTCGTGTCAAAGTCACTGAGGATCAAACAGAAACACATGAAGCAGATTTTCCTCTTCTGGCTTTTTATAGCAGATAACCTTCAAAATATTCTGCAGTCAATCAAAAACTGAAGCAAACCATGAATCAACATGTGAACATGACCTGATGCTGCTGAAGTGAAGCAAAGTTACAGAGGTTTGATTACAGACACAGCTGAGAGTTTGTAATCTGTCATCATTTTAAAAGGTTTAAATTTCTTCAGTATTGAACAGCAGAAATGAGGCTTTGTTTTCGGAGGCCGACAGCAGTGGACACAACAGCAGACTGGTGCGTAATAAGCAGTGAATAATGCAGGAAACAGATTTTTGAAGGTAAACTGTTCTTGAAGTACACTGAGAGAGAGAGAGCTGTGCAGGAAGTAAACGTCAAAGTCAGAGAGAATTCATGACGATGTTCATCAAACGTAAAGCAGAGTTTGGATCTTCTTCTGCTGCTGGTTCAGTCAGTTTTGGTTGGAGACAGATGAAACCTGCAGCTTCAGGATCTGTGAGCTGTCCACTTTCAGCCCCGACGGCGTGTCCGTGTACGTGCCGTCGAGTGAACGATCCACGCTCTGTGTTTCAAATTCAATTCAAATTTTTATTTGTTACGTACACAGTCATACACAGTACGATATGTAGTGAAATGCTTGGACAACTGCTCGTGACCTAAAGAGAACAAAAAAGGAAAAGGCTATGAATAAGATAGGAAATAAATATGAAAAATTAAAAGGGTAAATTTAACTAGGAAGGAATAAAATATAAGTTAAGGTTAAAAATGAAATAACTGTACAACACAAATTAGAATGAAGGGTAAATTTAACTGGGAAGGAATAAGATAAAATATATAAATTAAATTGAAAATAAAATAACTGTACAACAAAATACACAATATAGAACTATATAAGAATGTATGAACAAAATACACAAGAAGTATAAATAAATATATACACAATAACAGCAGCAGTGATTTAAGTGATGAAGTGAAAACAATGTCCAGAAAGTCCAGTGTGTGTGTAAGAACCATATGTGTGGGTCAGTACTGTGTGGTGGTGTGATTGAGAGACCGTATCGCCTGCGGGAAGAAGCTCCTCCTCAGTCTCTCTGTGTTGGTCTTCAGGGAGCGGAATCACTTTCCTGACCTCAGCAGAGAGAACAGTCTGTTGTTGGGATGGCTGAGGTCCTTCACGATCTTCCTGGCCTTGGTCCAGCACCGCCTGCTGTAGATTGAGTGCAGGTCAGGGAGCTCGGAGCGGATGGTGCGCTCAGCTGACCGCACAACCCTCTGTAGAGCTCGTCTGTCCTGCATGGTGCTGTTCCCGAACCAGGTTAAGATGTTTCCCGCCAGGATGCTCTCTATGGTGCACGAGTAAAAGTTCCTGAGCACCTTGGAGGGCAGTTGGAAGTCTCTCAAGCGTCTGAGGTGGTAGAGACGCTGACGGGCCTTTTTCACCACGGTGTTGATGTGACAGGACCATGACAGGTCCTGCGTGATGTGAACTCCGAGGTATTTGAAGCTGTCCACTCTCTCCACTGGGCACTCGTTGATGACGGGGGTCTGGTAGTTCCTCTCCTGCTTAGTGCTGAAGTCCACTATCAGCTCCTTTGTCTTACTGACGTTTAGAAGGAGGTTGTTCCTCTGGCACCAGTTCTCCAGATTCCTAATCTCCTTCAGGTAGGCCGTCTCGTTGTTATCAGAGATCAGGCCCACCACGACGGTGTCGTCAGCAAACTTTCCATCTTTGTGTGTTTAGCTGCTCTCATTTACTGTTTTATCTGTTTGCTTGTTGTTGAAATACTTTTGGGAGCTTTAACCTGAGATTCTGGCAAAATACATTTATATGAAAAATCGATTCAGGATTGAATGAATCAACATCGTTTTATTCAAATTAAAACCATTTAAATAGGAAAATCCTTTTTTTTTTTACACCCGCCTCTAATGCTGGGTAATGTCAGCTGGTCCATGTGCAGCTGGCTGTGAGGCTCAGGGAGCATCTACAAAGTGCAACACTGAAAGAACATCATCCATAAATATTGAGTAATAACTGGACTCTCATACAGCGAGACTCAAATGCCTTTAAACATTAGCTTATCCTGCTGATCCAAGTCCAACACTGAGTTTGTAAAAACATGTTTGTCAATCATTTTGTTTGGTTTCTGAGGAAAATGATTCAATAACTTGCTGCTAATACACAACATTTCATCATATTTCCTCATAATCCTCTTCTGTCTGACTATTTGATCCCATTTGAATTTGCAATAAAGGATCCACAGATTTTGGTGACAATAATGACAGTAGATGTTTGTGTGAAAGTGCTGGAAGCAAATTAGTGTGTGATGTTCTTTCAGTGTTGCACTTTGTAGACGCTCCCTGAGCACTGGTCTCACAGCCAGCTGCACATAGAGACCAGTGTTGTTAGTCCAGGTCAGAAGATGACTTGTTGGAATGAAAATGAGCTTGTAGTTTGTCTGCTTTAATAATGTGACTGGAAAAAGGTGTTGACTTCAAATATGTCCATTTCTTTCACACTTCACCTTTAAAAGTGAAGCCTTGTGGTTCCTGGAAGGAAAAACACGACTTTTTCAAGTCTTTGTCCTGTTTTTATGATAAATGTACGACTTTAATGTGAAACATTCAGAGTTTTTTTTCTCTTGTTGTGTTTGCTTGAAGCTGCTTCCTGTTGGCTTCAGCTGTTTGGAGTTTCCATTTTCTAAACTTCTACATTCTGAACCTTCTTCAGCTCTGAACAGATGATGAAACACTGAATGATTTCAAGCTCACACTTTGTCTAATAAACTTACATCTTTCATTCTTTATACAGATTGATGGACTGTGGTTTGTCAGAGATCAGCTGTGATTATCTGGCAGCAGCACTGAAGTCCAACCCCTCGTATCCCAGAGTGCTGGACCTGAGTGTAGACTGCAACAACTTGCAGGATTCAGGAGTGAAGCAGCTGTGTGTTCTTCTGGAGAATCCACGATGTCGATTTAAAACTCTGAGGTCAGTCACATGTTTTAGTTGTGCTGAGATGAATATGATGTGAAAGTTGTGCTGACACTGTGGATCAGTAGGCCCACACACCTCTATACAGGAAGTCTGGTTCTACTCTTTGTAGAACTTCTGATCCCTGATCCTCTGAGTCTGACTCAGTAGATAATGCAGAGTTCTGAGCTGATGTGGGTGAGAGGACTCAGGCAGCCTGACAGAGTTGATGTCCAGGTCTTCCCTGCTTGTCCTGATATACATAAACATGAGTATCCTTGCAGGTCAGATCTCATCAGTCACACCTGTTAGTGCAGTTCTCCTCTAGATTGTAGTGCTTGTAAAACTAGGATGATTTTAGGAGCCTGGACCGCAGATCTAAGGGAAGATATGACTTGGAAAGACTAAACCAACCTATTAGAGGTGTTTGCACTAACATAGATAAATACTCAGATTTACACCTTTAGTGTCTCACAAAGGGTTGAAAAGTGAATGTGCACAGAGAGGTTGGTGGTGAGACGGGCACTTCCAGCACTGTAGATGTGTTCCAGCTCAGTGTTCATGGAAATAATCCGGAGAGCAGGATTCCTTGATGAATGTCACATCTTCTTAAAGTTATAATCCACAGGGAAAACTGTGAAACTGTCGATCTGATATCTACTCAACCAATCAGGTGTTTACATGCCCTTCACTGATCTCCAGCCCCACCTTATTATCAGTTTCTCTCTCTTTTACATCTGAATTATCTTCACTTCACATTTCAGTCAGTTCAGATTTCATTAGCACGTTCACTTTAGCATAATCCATTTTAATCCAAACACCTTTCTCTTTAAACTCTGTTTGTCAGTCACAGTATATCCAGTACAATCCTCTTTTTCACTGCGTCACACACATTCAGAGATCAGAGTGTCCTGTGTGTGCTCTCATTCACTCACACTCACTCTCATATGGCTGAAGTCTGTTTGTACACAGGCTAATCTGGGACTCTCCACCATTTGACACTAGAAATAAAGAAGCTTCTTGGATGAGAGGTGAAAGGTGAAACGTCTTCAAAGAACTTAAAGATGTCCAGATGCCTTTTTTTCTAAGATCTTTAGATGACTGCGAATCTTCACAAACACCTCATCAGTGGGACTCTCAGAGCTACCAGCCCTTTGCTACAATCACAAAGCTCTTCATTGAAATCAATGATATCAAAGCTGGAATTATATGAGTCCAAGTCTTCTGCTGATTCAGCATCACATTCATCTTTGCTCCTTGTTCTGCATCCCCAACATGGACTTCATTCCTTTCCAAGCCAGCCTTGAGTGTCCTTTATTCAGCTCATCCTCTGCTTTACTTTTACACCTGATTTTAGCTGCTTTTCTTCTCTCCCTCATAACAAGACAGCTTCTTCTGCCTGAGAACATGTTGGAGTGATTTACTAATCCAGGGCTGCTTATTGGGGAAAATACTTCCTGTTTCCAAAGTAATCCCCATTTTTCCCAGAATGAAATGTAAGTAGAAATAAATGATCTAAGTGAGAACATGAGCCTTTAAAAAGGCTCTTCTGAGGCTGCTGCCAGTGGTCAAAGCCTCCAACAAAGCTCTGTAAGTACATATGTGATCATAGCTTTAGCTTTTAAATGTTTATTCTAGTTAACATAAATCAGGTGGAACAACTCAAATAAAATATCAAAACTATTAAGTGGTCATCGGTACTCAGTTTGTTCAATACTGAATACAATGGAGCACAAATTGTCCACGTTTCTGAAATATTTCTGGGTGTAACTGTCACCAAAGTGCAATTTAGACCTGGCCTGTGGTTGTTATCTAAGTGATAATCATCAATTCTACTAAAACAAATACAAAATAAATATCAACACATTTTGTTGATATCAAAAGCACACTGAACAATTCAGTGTGGTTTTACTGCTGTTCTCTCTTCACTTCTTCTCCTCTGATTCTCTCCACATGTTGCTCTGCATCAGTGCTCAGTTTCCTGACAAAACAAGATGAAATATTGCTAAATATAATAGTATCTCATTACACTTCAACATAAGTGTTTTATTTTTGTAATTGTTTATCTGTTATTTTTCAGACTGAGTCACTGTGACCTGTCAGAGAGAAGCTGTGAAGCTCTGGCCTCAGGTCTCAGCTCTCAGACCTCTAATCTGAGACAGCTGGACCTGAGTAACATCAACCTGAAGGATTCAGGCGTGAAGCTTCTGTCTGAAGGACTGAAGAGTCCACACTGTACACTGGAAACTCTCAGGTGAGATCAAGCATTTTTCTTTCATCAACTGACAGAATTAGCAGATTAATAATAAGGCAGTCCTCTAATAAGAGGAGAAGTGGAGGTGTTTTGAAGGGCAACATACTCTTATGTTAACAAGACAGGAAGTAGTTCCTGGGAACTGCTTCCTTTGTTATTGTCTAAGTAGAAACATGATGGTAAAACAGTGATGAGTTTGCAGAGGTGGATCCACAGCACACAACACAACAATGCTGTTGCGTGCTGAAAGCAGACTTCTCACAGATTCTGAGGCTGCAGGTTTCATCACTGTCCAACCAAAATTCACTGAACCAGCAGTAAATGAACGTCCAAAACTACACTTCATGTTTAAAAAACAGATGATCAGGGGGATTTGTGTTTACATCTTTTTTGTGTGATCTGTTCACCTGCTGTTTCAGCTGTTTGGTGGTTGTTGAGATGGTTTTGTGAACTTTTAGCTGAGATTCTGACGTTTCTGTAGATACCACACATGTCTAATTACTTTGTACAGCATGAATGGCCATAACGAGGTTTTTAACAGTAAGAAAAGTTGTAAAACGTAAGAAAATATAGTTAAAAGTCCAAAACCTTCTACGACTGGTGGCTTGTGGTAAGGAGCAGATCAAACGAGTAAAGAATTACATTATAATTATAAATGGCTTCAACAGCACATTCAGGTCTGTGAGACTCATTCAGACACTGAGCCGTGGCTCTGTGCTACATGCACATATTTCTGCATCTCTGCCATTCAGACACACTTTATATATAGTTTATTTTATGTAGTATTCAATACTGAACTGTACATTTAGTCTTTTTAAAGGCAGCAAGTTTTATTCAGTGTTTTCATGAAAGCCTTATTTTTATCCATTTACTGCTATTAGGAAGAACACGTGAGGTTTAAGACCTGGACCAGTTTGAAACCTTTTGTCCTCCACAGTGGAAAATGGGTGGAAATAAAAATGGGTCTCACTTTAGCCAGCTCCTAATTTTATCAGTTCTACTCTCAGCGTCTCCTGTATATCTCCTGTATAAATGTTGCACTCAGCTTTGTGGTCTCCAATATCACTGAAATGCAGCCAGATGCTGCTCATTTTGCCTTTTCACTCTTTCCTGACATGCTTGCATTTCAGTACAGCTCCCATTTCTCTGTGTACTGGTCTCTACCACTACCCTTGCTGTCTATGGGACATTTCCATCTTCTTTCACATAATGGTATGATCCCAGTCTGTCTCTGAAAGTGATTGGCCACATGGTTTGCTCATCAGAATAACATCTCAGCCGTGCTCACATTGATTATCAGCAAGCCTGAAAATTCATCAATATTTGACATATGAAATTATCTCATGGGCTGGATTTGGCCCACGGGCCATATGTTTGACACCCCTGGTTTACACAGTTTGGTATTCAATGTACAAGTGAGCTAGCTCTCAGCTAACTAGCAGACAAGCTAACTGCTGGGACTGCGTCTTTCTAACAAGAGCGTCAGACACTCAGACTGGTTTCCTTTGTGGATGATGATGTGTTCTCACACTGATCCTTCATGCTGATGCTGCCATCCACCCACTGCTCCTGGATTCCTCATCATCATCTCCATCAGCCCTCACAATACTCCACCTTCTTCAGCTTCATGTTCAGCAGCCTGGATGGACAGTAATTCTTTCCATGGGTTATGGTGGGACATTGAGAGCTGAAGTCAAACAGCAGTGAGAATGAAAGACTGATTCATTTCTATTTAGTCTTGTGCTGTGCAGCTTTGTTCAGAGCATTAAGGCCCAGCAAAGATCACTGAGGTCATAGAGTCCTGATGAAACCTGTGTGCTTATAGAAACTGAGACCAGATGAACCAGAATAGAAGGACATTAAAATGAAGTGTCAGCTACACAAAGGCAAAGCTATTCAGTTGTTGCTGTGAGTTATTTAAATGGAGGATGGAGTCAGACTTTAAGCTGCTGGACTCAGTCACTATATCCTGTTGTCCTCATAGAACCTGGACACACAGACTCACCTGTGACACAGTGACACACAGTGTGGGCTACACACACATTAGAAAGTGGATCAGTCACACTTGTGCAATCATTTGTTGTGCTGGGAAACCATGAACACTTTGAATCACATTAATGGCTTTGTTACAGCAACATTCAATCATGAGTTCAAAAGTAGTGCATCGTGTACTTATTTTAATAGTACTGCAGTATGAGAAGTGCAACATTCGGTGTGCAGAAACAGATCAGGTGCTTTCTAACAGCAGTGTTCCCTTTAACACAGCAGCAGTTCAAATATTTCTGTCAGTCTGAGCTGAAACATGAATCTAATCAAATATCAAATCAAAGTTCTTTGCCTCTGCCAGGACGTTAACATTTGATCTAGTTTTTTACAAAGTTCCCTCAGCGTCCAGAGCCACCAACATACCTTTGATCAACAGCAAGTGAACATTTATAAATGTGTGTTTGCAGAACAGGAAGCAGCAGAACTATTGTTCTGTTATCAGGCAGCAGCACAAACGCTCATCAGCTCATTTACTGTGCAGGACTTTGAGTGTGTGAAGTGTGTGTTTGTGCTGGATTTCCTTTGGAGAATCTCAGTCAGAAACCAGACAAAGAAAAACTCTTTCAACAGTCCAGGTTGAGTTGACAACATGAACTGCATTTATCTTCCTCTGACTGACATGTTCTTCCTCCTCTGCACCGAGCCAGCTGCTAAGACTCACAAGCTCATTGACATTTTCTGATGATAAAGAAACTCTCTTCTTCTGCACAATATGAGCAGCAACAGAGAAGAAGCTTTCACAGGTACAGATGTTGCAGCTGTGGCCAAGTACATGTGCTGCATGTTGGAGCAGCACTCTAATGGACAGGCCTCTGTACTGATGGTGGGCTCTGCTCTGTATCCACCACACTGTTCTCAGCTGAGTCTTCCTCCTGTTCACACTCTGATGAAGCACCAACAGGGCCAACTTCTTCTCTGGTGGCTCAGATGTTGTTGCTTCCACAGGTTTCCCTCCAACAACCCTCTGTTCCTGCAGTGAGTTCAGTAAGATCTGGGTAAACACTTGAGCTCCTTGAATCTGGCTCCAGCAGCAGTTTTCACATATACAATGTTGGCATTTTGCTTGCGTGTCTCCAGGTCTGTTCTGAATGTAGACTTGAATTTGACCACGTAGGCGGGGTCATCACCTGAGCTCTGCATCACCTGAGAGAGATGACAAAACACAGAATCACAGAGCATGAAACCAACGTTTCTCCTCCCAGAAGTTCAGTCACAGACCTGCAACAGAAACAAGAAGATTCAAATGACGCAGAGCTTTCATTTACTTACCGTATTTTCACGACCATAAGACGCACTGTGCTAAAAGGCGCAGTCTCAGTTATGTGTGCCATTACTGTATTTAACACACACATAAGGCGCACTGGATCATAGGGCGCATACAAGTACCGTATGCGTATTTAAAAATAAAGCGGGAGCAAACCTGAGTTCGGTACCTTATTCACATTTTTATTACCAGTAATCGTCATCATCAACAACACACAAGCATACAAGTGTGCGTATTTAAAAATAAAGCAGGAGCAAAACAAAGTTTGGTACTCACATTTTTATCATCAAACCCATCGAAGTCCTCATCCTCTGTGTCTGAATTGAACAGCTGCGCTAAATCTCCATCAAACATGCCAGGTTCACTTTCTTCACTGTCAGAGTCACTTTCCGTGCCGTGCGGCTCCTCGGAAATGATGCCGGTGTTCTGACAAAACGTCCTACCCATCAAGCTGGACGTTTTGTCAGAACACCGGCTTTTGCGAAAGCTCGAACACCAGTGCCAGCAGCCATGTTAACCCAAGCATCTACAATCCATTGGCAAATTGTGGCGTAACTCGCCCGGCGCTGCCTTCCACTCTTGGTGAAACTGTGGTCTCCATCGGTCATCCATCGCTGGATGTGTTTGTCGCCGATGTGTTTGCTGCAGTAGGAGCGGAAGATGGCCAGCTTTTCCTTATAATCCGCTGGAAGTTGCTGCGCTACCGTAGTCCTGGTCCGGATGGAAAAATGGCACCGTTTCATAAAAAGTGAAAGTGAAACTGCTTTTAGCCGAATGGTGACCGTCGTAACGCTTCTCCCACTCGTTCTTTGCTCGATGATCGCCTTATGTCCGCGGAAACTCAGCTGCGTCTTCTTGACCTGTCGGAGCTTGTTTTCCAGCTTCCTCCACTTGCGAACCATCGATTCATTAATCTTAGATTCTCTCGCCGCTGCTCGATTTCCATGTTCCTCCGCGTAGCTGATGGCCTTCAGTTTAAACTGTGCTTCGTAAGCGTGTCTCTTTGCCATTTTCAGGGTTGTTAAAACAACGATGTCCTGCATAAAGCACATACCTG
Organism: Aulonocara stuartgranti; assembly: GCF_965226115.1. Taxonomy (NCBI): domain Eukaryota; kingdom Metazoa; phylum Chordata; class Actinopteri; order Cichliformes; family Cichlidae; genus Aulonocara; species Aulonocara stuartgranti. The sequence continues at coordinate 9,028,299 of NC_138941.1, forward strand.
TTCTTTTATACAGGTATGTGCAATAAAGTCAACGCACACACTTCACCCTTTAGCATTCTCATGGTGTTCTCTACTGCGTCCTACTTACAACACACAGGGCACACTGCGCTATAGGGCGCGCCGTACTTTTTGAAGAAAATCTAAGACTTTTAAGTGCGCCTTATGGTCGTGAAAATACGGTATATCCACAAACATGTCCTCTACATATTCATGCTGTATTTACACACACATACAGAGGCTGTTTGTCTCTCACACACAGACAGGACACTGAGAAATACATCATGTTAAATATACCTGCAGGCTTACAGCTGTGCGCTTTGTCCCTGTCAGCTGTGATTGCCATGGCAACCTTGGTGTTGTGCGCGATGCAGGGACGTGTTCAAAGGCAGACGTCTGGCAGCAGCATCATATTTGATGCACTATCTGTACTGAGTGTGCTGACTGTATTTCAAATGTCCCACTGCTGTGCAACATGAATCACATGTTCTGCACGTTTCTGTAACTCCCAGGTAACCATGGTTACCCAGCCACGCCCAGTAGTCTCCAGAGAGACGAACAGCTGGTTCATGTTGTAACGCCGTGGCTTTCGTAGTCTCTCCTTTTTCTACAGCTCATGTGTTCTTCTTGTGATGCTGCGTCTTGAGGCTCATACATGCCGTCATTTGTTGATCCTAAGAACGTTCCTCAGACCGACTTCTTCAACAACAGATAACTTTAGTTGTATCAACACTGCCTCCTGGAACAGTTTAAAATGAACATGTCAAAGATCTGTACCTGTCTCCATGTTTCTGTCCCCGCCCCTTTCTTTCTGTCCTGGGTCATGTGAGCGCTGCAGTAGTATTAGGCCCACCCTCAATGCTCTCATTGGCTGAGATGCATAATGACGCCCATTTCAAGCCAGCACTGATCAACATCCCTCCTGTGACCCATGGCTGTTATATTCAGAGCCAGTGAGCACTTTCACAATAATCATGATTTTAAAAACTGTGATTAAAATAATTGCTGACGTTAATCAGTTAATGAGTTAACGAGATAATAACAGGTTAAGTTGCCCTAATAATTAGACTTTGGTGACAAACTGATGTGATCTCCATGTTTCCTTTGTTGGACTGTGGGCGAGTGTCAGAACTGAATGTACTGAGTAACATGTAGAGTTTAAACATGTGTCAGTTCCAGTTTTAGAGCTCTAAAGTGCAGCTATCATGTTAGGAATATGTTAGGAATAGACAGGAACACTGAGCACACTGAGGTCAAATCTTTATTTTACCACTCGCTGCATTCTTGATGTTCATGAATTCAGCAGGTTCATGATTGTCTGCAGCATTAATCTCATATTTCCATTAAAAGTGTTGAATTTGACTGTTTGATGTTCTTTATGATCTCTGGCACCAGTTCATCTGTAGGCTGAGCTCAGTCCATCCATTTAGTGAAATGATGTTTAAAGGTCTCCTTGTTCTGTGAGCGTGCACAGATCCTGAAGCAGAAAGCCTGGGTTACAGAGAAATGATCATCACTGTGATGATGCTCATCATCTCTGACTGGGATTTGAGGTTTTGTCAAAGCAGCAAAGAAAGCCTGGCTATGTTGGACTGGGTGTGGCAGCAGCTCCCAGTTTGAGTTCAGGAGACAGACACCCTCTCTACTTTGAAGATCAGCTTCAAACTTTCCTTTTTGATAAAGCTTATAGTTCGAGCTGGATCAGGTGACCCTGAACCATCCCTTAGTTATGCTGCTATAGGCTCAGGCTGTTGGTGGACTTCCCATGATGCTCTGCTTTCTTCTCCCCTCTTTTCACTCCTGATGCTTTTATATGTCACTACTGCATGTCCTTAACTTTTGACTCTCTGTTTTGTTCTTGTCTCTCTGAGCTCATCTCTTCTCTTTCCCCTCACCCTGCAACCAGTCATGGTAGATGCTCCTCCTGGAGCCTGTTTTCACTGGGAGGATCTTTGTGTCAAAGGGAGTTCTTCTTCCCACCATCACCAAGTGCTGCTCACAGTGGAGGCGGTCACCTTACACTGTTAAACAGCTTCAGATGACTGTTGTTGTCTGTTGGGTATTGTCACTTATAAATAAAGTTACATTGAATGGATGTAAATGGATAGATGTTATTGTGACAAAGAGAAAACAACTGTTGACAGATAGATTGTTGTTTTGTGTGTCTGCAGTCTGTCAGGATGTCTGATCACAGAGGAAGGCTGTACTTCTCTGGCCTCCGCTCTGAGCTCCAACCCCTCCCATCTGAGAGAGCTGGACCTGAGCTACAATCATCCAGGTCCCTCAGGAATGAAGCTGCTGTCGGCTGGACTGAAGGATCCAGGCTGGAGACTGGACACTCTCAGGTATGGAGAGAAAATCTGATAGAGGAGGAAGAGCTGGAAACATTTCCCGTGTCTTTCACTCACTTCCTGTTTGTTTCCTGCAGATGACACATGAACAATCACACATGCAGGAATATTTTCAGGGTCAGACACACTAGTCTAGCTGGATAGTTCATGGATATTTATGTAGGGGTCCCCAAGGAGTCTGTTTGCAGGAACATTTAGGTCACAGGTGTACCTGATATAGATACCAGTGTACCTAATAAAGTGTCAGCTAACATTTGGAAATGGAAGCTTAAATAATGACAAACTGTACATTCACAGCTGAATTCACAATAAATTTGTTCTGAAGTGCACATTTTTCTGTTATTGTTCTCAAACAACAGAATGAGAATGAAATATTGATTCTAACAGGGCCCATAAACAGCATTAGCTTAGCAGCATTAGCTTATCAGAGTTTCTATCATGGTCACAGAAATCTTTAGCAGAGAAAAGTGGCCTACTTAGCAATAGCTGCTCAAGTTGTATAAAGAAAGGGAAAACAGTATTAGCATTAGCTGCTAATGGCAGCTTACTTAGCATAAACTGTTCACATCTTTATAATGCAAGGGAAAGGAGTCACTCATGGAAGCCTATTTAGCATTAACGTCTCACATCATTATAACACAAGAGAAAAGGGTATTAGCGTTAGCTACTAATGCTTATTCACCTCAAATTAGCTTTAGCTGCTAATGGTAGCCTACTTAGCATTAACTCCTCACTAATATAATGCTAATTCACATCAAATTAGCATTAGCTGCTCATATTGTTATAAGGAAAGAGAAAACGGTATTAGCATTAGCTACTAATAATTATTCAGCCCTAATTAGAATAAGCCTCTAAAAGCAGCCTACTTAGCATTAACTCTTCACATCGTTGTTACCCAACGGAAAAGAGTATTAGTATTAGCTACTATCATTTTTAATAAGTAAGAGAAAACAGTGTTAGCATTATTGAATAATGCTAATTCACACTAAATTAGAATTAGCTATTTACAAGAGCGTACTTAGAATTAGCCGCTCACATTGTTAAAAAGTAAGGGAAAACAGTATTAGTATTAGCACATAATGCTAATTCACGTCAAAGTAGCATTAGTTAATAATGGCAGCCTACTTAGCATTAACTGCTCACTAATATAATGCTAATTCACATCAAATTAGAATTAGCTGCTCACATTGTTAAAAGGGAAGGGAAAACAATATTAGCATTAGCTGCTAATAATTATTCACCTAATTAGAGTTAGCCCCTAATGGAAGCCTAGTTAGCATTAACTCCTGACATAGTTATAATGCAGGGGAAAAGGGTTACCATTATCAGATAATGCTAATTTACATCAAATTAACAATTGTTAATAATGGTAGACTTCGTATCATTAGCTGCTGTCGTTCTTACAAAGCAAAGGAAAACAATATGAGCATTAGCTGCTAATGCCTTTTCATCTAAAATTAGCATTAGCCACTAATGGCAGCCTACTTAGCATTAACTCCTCACTAATATAATGCTAATTCACGTCAAATTAGCATTAGCTGCTAGCATCAGCCTACCTAGCACTAGTTGTTCACATTGTTAAAAGGGAAGAGAAAACGATATTAGCATTAGCTACTAATAATTATTCACCCCTAATTAGAATTAGCCGCTAATGGCAGTATACTTAGCATTAACTCCTCACATTGTTATAATGTAAGGGAAAAGAATAAGACAGGTCGGGGTGCCCCTGTGGTCAACAAAGAAATATTGCATTTCCCACTTTTCCTGAAATTGTCGGTGCTCATCACCAACCTTTCTCTTCATCGCAAGCTTTGAAAAAGACATGTTTGGGGCTATGTGACATTTATAATTCTACTTGGTGTCACTGTCGCATTGAAGTTTCAATCAAGCGTTTAGCCGACGGACGGGGAATGTCTCAACGCGTAGAGAACGTCATTTCTGCTTCTTTTTCTTGCAACCGTAGCACGGCGATCG